>NW_025954317.1:0-77406 GCF_022376455.1 Epithele typhae | reverse complement strand
CCGCGGCATCACGTGCACCCTCAGCCAACGCCAGTCCGAGCACGAGCTGGCCTACGCTTCGTCTGAGCCCAGCCGCACGACCATCACACCGGGCCTCCGCACCGCCGCGCCGTCCGCGCCGCCATCGTCCTCTGCGCCTGGGTCGGGGTCCGCGGCGATCCTGACGGCGGTGGAAGAGAAGGCGCAGCTCGCGCGCGACGAGGCGGCGGCGATCCGCGGCATCCAGCTCGACGTCCACCGATCCCGGAGGGCTCGATTGCACGCTCACCGGGGGCGGAGAGCGTGACGGGCTCGGGGTACACGACGCTGCGGTCGCAGGTGCAGCTGCTGCAGGAGGAGATCGCGCGGCTGAAGGGGGCGTTGCCGGTAGACGAGGCTCCCCGGTGTACATGCGGTAGCGGTGTTGGCGGTGGGGTCTCGGAAGGTTGTTAGACCACCTCTCCGCTAGGTGCTGGCAGTGACGCTGGACAGCCCGGGACTGCGTTCGCTGGTGTCTGCAATATGGCACTGGCGTACTTGTCACGCATTCCTCTTTGTGTGTAGCTTTCTCGTACATCCTTTAGTACATATACCAGCTTTATGTATGCGCGCGCGTGTTTGTGGCATTACACTGTATCTCTCAAACTGTATATGTCGTGCAACGTTATCTAGCTTCATGGGTCTGCTTTAGACAAGGATGATGTTGTTCTGCTCTTGAGGGTTGTTATCTGGCTTTAATGCGAGTCAATGTCTCATCAGGACTTTTCATTGGAGCGTGGATTAGTGTACACGTGGGAGATATCTATCGAAGGCAGTGACGTGCCTGCTTTTTCTCTGTCTACCGCCACCGCCAGCTTCGCACCCTCCTCTTCCTGCCGCCTTCTGTCTGACACCATGGCCAGATCCAGGGAAGTGCCATGTGTACTTTTCCGATTCTCTTGCTTCGTCCTTCTGCATCGCAGCGCCCAACGTGATCCTGATTCCTGGCGGTCGAGGAGCGGCCATCCCGCGGCTCATCCACAACGCCCATCGGCTTCTGGCATCCTGAATTCTATGCCATCCGCATAGCAGATGGTATCAGGCTCTTGACGGCTTACGTGGGCCGTTTCCCTTTCCTGTACGAGGACGAGCGAAGGTGTGTCCCCTCGTCCGCCTCTCATTGTGTTTATCCTCTCACCTCCACATTCCTTACCCCCTTCCTTTCCTTTCACCCTCGAGGGCCCGCACTGCGCATACGCGGCGCTATGGCTCCGCTTTTGTGTAGTTCTTTGCTCTACTGGCGGCTTCTCGCCCTCTACTACCTCGCCGCCCTTCGTTGCCAAGTCTTGGCCGGAATCACAGTACAACACGTTGACGACGCCGACCCCAACATTCAGTACAACCCTGCCAGTGGATGGTCTCAAGGTGCATCCTGCAGCGGCTGTGGTCTCAAGCCAGACCCGGGGCGGACATTCGACCAGACCTGGCACGACACTACCCATCTTACGTCTCAAACGGGACCTCGGTCCTTCACATACACCTTCACCGGGGTGGGCATTTCGGTTTTCAACATCCTTGTCAACTCTGCTCCAGTGCACAAGTCCCCACAACACTCACCAACCTCCAGTTCATCCTTGACGGCGTGGAACAGTCATACATACACAATCCTGATGGAACTTCTGGCTTTCAATATCAACAGCAAGTTTTCGAATCCCCCATGCTGTCCAACGAACAGCATACCCTTACCGTACAAGCCGTAGATTCGACGAACAATGTCATCCTGTTCGATTTCCTGGAGGTCACCAGCTCGGTTGCGGATCCCCCCACCAAGACTGTTGTCATACCGTGACCACGACGTCCGATGTCTTCGGAACAGCATCACCACTTCTACGTCTACTACGACCACTTCCACTTCCACTTCCACTTCCATTCCCACTTCCACGCCCATTTCCACATCCACATCTCCTCCCCGCCGTCGTTCACCAGTACCGGAGTGACAGAGACCCCAACGACTCGACCGCCTCCCTCATCATCCTCGGATTCCACTTCCACCTCTCCTTCTACAACTGTCTCGGGGGACGCGCAGATTGGAGGACCATCGGATTCAGCGCACGGTGCAGCTTCCTCTTCCACATCTCTTGGTCTTATCGTCGGAGCAGCAGCCGGTGGTATCGCACTCCTCCTCATTATTGCATTGCTAGTCCTCCTTCTGCCGCCGCCGCCGCCGCCGTCCGCTGTCGTCCTTGGGCGACTCCTTCTACACCGGGAAGCAGCATTACCGGCCGGACTCAGGCTCGACGGAAAATGGAATGTCCCGCCTCCTCGTTATTGGAGACGCCACCCAAACCATCTCTACAAGCGCACACACCAGCATGGCCCCTTCTTCATGGTCGCAAGCCGACTCCACCTTCGACAACGATCGCTCGACCGTGGGCGCACTCGCCCGCCGCCACAGCATGGGCGAGCGCGCACCGTCTCCTTCCCCCACTCAAACCTCGGAGTCGTCGCAATACACCGTCGCTCCGTCGTCGCTCTTCCTCGGCAAGGACGGGGAAGTGCTCGACAGTGTCCCTCCGCTTCCTCCCATGCCCCTTGCTCCACAGCGCCGGGCGAACCTCGATGACCCCGCCAGACGCGCTCTCCCCCGAGCGCCATCCTCGACGGAGCGTTCGATCCGGCGTGGACGCGTCGATGTTCTCTACGAACACTCAAAGCAGTGCCACGGCGGCACTCCCCCCACGCGCAGAGACCCGGGAGCAGTGACGCTGAAGAACAAGGTGGCAGTACTGGAGCTCGAGGTCGCTCGGCTGCGGCAGCAGCAGGAGTTGTATGTGGAGGAAGCACCCCCGGATTATTGGCAGCAGCAGGGAAGGGCGAGTGAGCTGCATGGAGGGAAAGGGATGTTTACGGGGCGAAAACGTGAGCCTTGCGTCAAGTACATCCGATGCCTTCAACGTCTGACCCTCTTCAATAGATACGTGCACATGTCTGTTGTAGGTGAGGTTCAATATTCTCTGACCATAGTCGTTCGTTTGATATATGTGCGTCGTGGTGTTGTATCTTCCTGGGGTGTCTTTCGTATCGCTTCTACCTTGCGCTTTCGGGTGTATTTTCCCCCAGAATGTATGCATTGTCTTCGTCATTGCCCCCGCCCGCTTCTGAGCGAATAACTCATCATCCCGACTGACCTTGTAGTCTTTGCTCCCGTACAGCATGCGGCGGCGCCCGCGATCGAGTGCCCGCGATCGCTCGTCACTGCGGTGGCCGGTCTCGTGCGGTGATCTGTGCTTACCAGGATGGCGACCCGGAGACATGGTCTCTCCGGACGCCCTCTCTGCACATCGACGAGCTCCGAACGAAGGCCGCTGCAAGCAACAGGCGAAGATCCGATCAAGTTCGCAATCTCCGTTTTCCCAACCACAAGGGGCACAACGGCTTCACCATTAGAACGCACGCGCCCGACGCCTGCCGGAATCAACTCGCCCGCAATCACGACAACCCCTATCTCGTCAAGAACGATATTTATCCGAGCAGCTCTCCTGCATCAACGTCGTCAAGCATACCACCCTCGCCCCTTCCCCCATCGTCACCAATAACCATACCTTTTCAGACCCCTCCGTTCCCTTATTCCCTTCCAACGCCTCTTCCAACGCCAGCCCCTCACCCCCAGTGCCAGCGGGTTGCAGACTTCGGTGACGAGAACATCTGCCGGCCGTGCTCCTTCCCACACAGTCGTCCAGCAGAACCCTCACACCCCTGGAAGCCCGGGCGAAGTCGGCGTCCTGATCGCTCTTTCCCCCTGTGCCGTCTTCTTTTTCTGGAAAAGACGCAGACGTCGCCCGACTTCAAAAAGCGATACCATCCTTTCGACCAGTCGCAGCCCGTTTAGAATGTCGAAACACCAAGCGCCCCGTGTCCTTCGCGCCCTCTATCCCCACCAGCCCAAGGCATTGCATGCGACCCATTCTTCCAGATCGGACTCGCCAGTCCGTGACGGCGCATCGTCGCTCCCATCCACTCGCCCTATCTATCCTCCTGCTTCTATCATTCATGACGGCCCTGGTCCCAACGAACCTTATTCGAGCGTAGAAGATCCGCCACTCTATCCTCCCACCACGTCGTCGTCCCCATTCATGCGTCCATCCATCCCTGGGCCCCAATCGCACATCCGTGCCATGCATGAAAACTCGTTCTCCGCAGGCATCGTCTCTAGACAGGCGACACACGCCCGTGTGGGCACGGTACTCGTGGTGAACGAGGAGCGATGCGGACGTAGATGGCGTTACTCCAGCGATGCGGACTTAGATGGCGTTACTCGAGCACACGGTTGCGACGCTGCAAGAGGAGCGGGGCGTGTGGGAGCTCGCAGTACAGGACCCGCCGCCGGTGTACGAGCCGGGGATGGGCGGCACGCTGCGGCGAACGGAGGAAGCTTCGCACTTCCGAGATGTTTGCCTGATGTCGCGCGGCACGAGTGAGCAACTTTGACGAGATCACGTCGCAAGTCGAACGCACGGTCGTGGACACTGGACAATACATGTTGACAGGTCTATTCGTCGTCATGGACTAGACGCGCTTCTCGAGACAAAGGCTTGGAGGAGGGCAGTGCAAATCGTCGTACCACTCTGCTCGTAATCAGCGTCCCCTGGCGTTCCGCGAACCGGAGACCCTCCTGCAACCACCCACCGATCCACGGAGAAGAGTTCAAGGAGATGACGACGACGAACGCTGCTTCCGCAATAGGTGACGGCATGACTACGAGCGCGAAGGAACATTAGTCCAGACGATGTGGATCCTCTGGCTTCAAACCGCTCCCAGCGCCGGATCGCCTTCCCAGCTCCCTGCCGCTACTCCTCCCGTGCGCACGTCACCATGTGGGAAAACCCTCTCAGGTCATTTGAGCACCCGTCCACGGCAACGGACGCCTTCCATCTCCACCCTCAGTCCTCCCCGTCCACGGCGGCGTGGAATATGAATGCCACCGCTGCGACATCTCGACAACGGCAGGATGGTCAGATGAGCGCGCGCAATAAGAAGATGCGCCGCATCATGCAGGGCCTGCGGCGACGGATGGAATGGACGCGCGCGAAAGGCTCGGAATGGACGCCTTTAACGAGTGCTCGCGTGCTGCCGCGACGCCCGTGCGCACGCCGGACTCTTCAGCGCATCTCATCCTGCGCGTTGGCTTCCTCCCCTTCCTCCCTTTCCTCTCTTTTGCTCGGGTTCCCTCCTTCCACGGCCCCGCCGCCCCACGCTCCTTTCGTTTGTTGTGATTCAGCATAGGTGCGTTTCCACGAACAGTTCGCGCATATGCCTGAAGGTTCACTAATATTTCTGTTCTGACTAGGCATAGGGCCGTGTGGTCCATCGAGAAGAATCAATCCCTTGCTGCATAGATCAGACACCTGATGCAGGTAGATTATTCACCCGTGGAACTCTGGCTCATTCCAAAACCTGACCTTCAATCTGTTCATCCTAGATTTCGTGCCATGGTACTGAATAGGCGTCAGTTCGGCTTTCCAATCGGAAGTCAACCTCCAGGTGCTTCGAGAATCGGTTCATTCCTTTCCTCCTTTTTTCATCAACCCCCGCCTGCCTCCACGCCCCCACCTGCCACCGTACCTCAAGTAACACAGCAGACGACGACGATTGTGACTGCAACGACAACTGTCGCACATACTGCTGTTCCAAGTACAACAAGCGCTCCACGTTCCATTCCTACCACAAGTTCAACCCCAACCCCAACTGTACACCTACAGTCCCCGTCTGTTTCACACTCAGCACCCAGATCCACACCGTCGTCGTCGCCGTCGTCGGCCCCGGCGGTTAAGTCTTCGTCCACCAGAATTTCAACAAGTTCTAGCCTCGCATCACCGCCTCCTACCTCCACTCATCCCTCCGGGTCCTCAGCGGCCCTGAAGTCATCCAACCAAACTGCAATAATTGTCGGGAGCGTCGTAGGCGCAATCTTCGTTATCGCTCTGTCAGCCTTTTTGCTCTGGGTTTACAGGCGCGCTCGTCACCGCGGTCCTCTATTCATGGACCTCCAGTCGCCGCCTCTCAAAAATCAAATCCTGCCCTCCAGATGGATGCGGTCATCACGGGGTCGCGACTTCCCATCCCCAGAAGACGACAAGTCCACCATCCAGATCACCATGAGCACCGTCATCGATATGGACGACCACTCGTTGTCGCACTCCGTCTGCCCGAGCCTCAGGAGACCCGTTCGCGCAGTGCAAGGCCTGCTGCACAACAGGTCTTCAAATTCACCATCCGCCTACCCCGTCCACATCCCCTGCTCCCCACCGTGCTTCGTCGATCCCACCTTTTCTCCCAACAGGCGACCTGAATGGACCTCCTTCAGCGAGAAGGCGCTTCCCAACATTCCCGTTCCCGCCCCGCTCCGGCTGTCAGCGCCGCGTCGTGGGCCCGCCCCCGACGTCCCGCGTAGCCCGACGATCTCCACCGCGTTTACGGAGGTCGACCTCCCTCACACACAGACAGTCGAGTATCGGGAAGCGGCACAGGCGGCGTGGAAGGAAATACAGATGAATGACCCCCGCTTGGCAATGACTCCCCACGAGCTGCCGCCGGGGTATCATTGTGTGTGAAGGAACGAGCCTTGGGCTGGACGCAGCGCAGCTGGAAACGATGGACGAGTCAGTAGTACTATGTAGTAGTACTAGGATACATCCCGACGCTTATCGTGTTCCAGTATTTTATCTTTGATATATTAGCCATTTGCACTACTACTTGAAGTTCTCGTGAGTCTTGGATTGGACGGGTTGTGCTCCTTGAGGCTTGAGCACGTCAGGCGACCGTGTTGAGATGTGACGTCACTCGGTCCATCTAGACGCCGACGTCGTCAAATTCTTTCCGCAGCTACCGTCTCTCTTGCCTTCATCGTTCATTTCCCAGCTCAACGTCAAACTTCTCGTCCAAGTCACCAACCCGCCTTCCAGGCATCTCCTGCTACAGATTTCCACCGATGAACAAGTCAGCTCTCATCCCTCTTCCGCGCATACATCCTGTAAGCGACCGCAACCTATGCGTGGAAGCTGCAACGCTGAACGTGTGCTGGAGTTCTGTAAATGTTGGTCGTAGGGGAGAATAACACCATCGGTGCGTATTATTGTTTCCTTGGCATTGCTTAGATGTTTCTTTGCGGTCAGGGAGACAACGGCTCTCAATGCCTCTGTCGCGTGTCCAAACTCTTCCAATCCTTCTGCTGTTCGATGTATTATTGCTCACCGTGGCATTTCAATTCACGTTTCTGATATGATCTTTGGCTCGGGTCACCCCTCACAGAGGCGAGCTCCGTCGCGAATCCCGCTAGTCCTATAGACTCCGAAATGCGGACAACGTGCAACACGCCATCTGTCTCCAGAGACAAGCCTATCTTCCTGTACAAGCGGTGATCGACTGTCAACTAGTTGAGACTACAAAGATATCTCAAGTCGGTCGATACTGTTGTCAGGCAAGTTTGGTCTTCACTCACGAGCTACCAGCCCTGAAAACGAGCCCGACCAGTATCGGACACCCATACAGCACCTAAGTCCGAGTTCCCGTCATCTGAGGTGAGCTTACGGTTTACCATGGGAACCGTCCTGACATATCCATGAAGGAGCAATGGAGACACCGCCGCAATACAAAGTCACGGGCAAATTGTGTATCACAAAACTCCTTCAACCTCTCCCTTCCGCCTTTCCTCCCCTCCCCACATGGTCCTGAGTCGACTATGTGGACACGACCTCGGGTAGGGACGTGTATTGCGCTGCTTGTGACCCTCGGAATGTGCGCCGCCGCGCAAACATCCAGAAATGTCACCACCGAAGACACGGACGAGTCCATCAACTACCGCCCCTTAGGCGAAAACTGGTGGAGCGGCGGAGCCTTCAGCAAGTTCGGCGTCGACCCCACTCGTCTCTCTGGCCAGAGCTGGATGTGGGCTCAATCGCTGCAAGGCGACCAAACGTCCGCTACCGCCACCTTCCAGTTCTCCGGCGTATCGGTATACGTCTTCAACGTGCTCATCCACTTCATCAACGTCGAATTCTTTCTCGATGACGAGCCCAATCCTACGACATTCGTTTGGCAGCCCTCGGGATTAGAACACATCCAGTACAACACAGTCGTCTACTCGCGAAGCGGTTTGGACAACACACAACACACCTTGAAGATGCAACTGAAGAACGACGGCGAGTCGATGATCTTCTTCGACCGCTTGTGTGCATGCAATACAGGAAGAGGACACCCCCGACCCAAGCCCTACCCCTTCCACAACGTTCTTTACACTTCGACAACATCAACAACGAGGCTAGTAACGACGACGGCGCCACTGCCTTCCCATTCTTCCACCACAACATTCGTTAGCGCTACAATGACCTCTACGTCGTCTTCGATCCAGTCCGCGACACTCCCCCGGTTTAGCTCGTCACCCCAAACCCGCGCTCCTTCATATTCGCTTCCTCCGAGCGACTCCTCATCTTCAAACCCTGCGCCTACCACCGTCCCATCTCCGTCCTCGGCTAAGGCTCCCGTCCCCGTCGGTGCCATCGTGGGTGGCGCATTGGCGGCGGTCATCATATGCATTCTCGCCCTCCTCTTCCTTCGTCTTCGCGCCCGCCCCCGTGCGCCACGCCCCGCAAGGTCAGGGCTCAGCCTCAGCTCAGAGAACGAGAATGGTGTCGGACCCGCTCCCAGCGGAAACGCTCGTCCGGGACACTCGCGTTCCACCTCCGAGGACGGATTGATCCAGCGCCTCTCACGGACCTCCTCTTCCAAGACGAGCGCGGTGTACGGCTACTCGGAAAGTCCGGTGTCCACTCCCGCACACACGTCGATGATGGAGCGAAGCCCCCAAGAGCGTCGGCGAGGACAAGCCTCTACCTCCATCCTTCGGAACGAACAGCGTGCTCTACATCGGGGATACCACCTCTGGGCCACGTCCAGCATCGCCGGGCTCCTCTTTCGATGAGCGCACCCCTCGTGAAGAAGGCCTCGACTCCCCCGATGTGTTGGAGATACGTATGACATTGGAGCAGGTTCAGCGGGACGTTGCGAACATACGGGCGATGCAGAGTCGGATTCACTCCAGACTGCACGAGGCGCCGCCGCAGTACAAGGGGTGAGGTCCCGCCAGGATCAGAGGCCCAGAGGTCAGCTCACGCTCTGTCCCCTTCAGCTTCTCGTGAATGCTGACCGCGTGCGAATACAGTCATGAGTACTTTCACGATCGCTACCACTTTGGCACAGACATTTTGCACGGACTATGGACCCCTGATCGGACTTGCAGGACTAAGGACCCTTGATCAGACCACCCGTACCTCACGTTATTGCAATCAATTGATCTGCCATCACCCCCCTGGGCTGATACTAGTTCCGGCGACTGCGAATGCCTATTCCCCTGCCACTAGTAGACCCTCTACGAATAACGCTTGATATTCCCTGAGAGGAAACGGTAAAACGGGGGCTTATGCGCAAGTCCCCTGCCCCTGTCCCCGACGTCCCCGAGGGCCCGGCCCAGCCTCCCCTGCGCTCTCCCGGACCACGTGAGCGGCTTCCCGTGCCGCGCTCCCTGATGGCCGCCCCACTGGCGTTCCCCTCGCGCCGCCCGTCCGTGATGGCGCCCGCGCCCCCGTGCTCGCCGTCGGGGACGGCGAGCTCGTTGTTTCCCTTGCCCTCCCCCTCCCCTTGTCCGATTCGCTCCGTTGTTTTTTGTATGTACTTGTATTAAGAATGCGCATCTATTTACACAAATCACTAGCTAGACACGCTCTCTGTGATGCCCTCACCGCCCGCCACCGCCCGCCACCGCCCGCCGCTCCCGCATATGGGGAGGGCGGGACATTATGTCAGCATACTGAACGCCTTGGCGGGAGGCGGGACTCTGATGGTGCGGGCGCCGCATGGACAGGAACCGCGGGAATGATTGATGCGCTGCGTGGGCGCCGCGCCATCAGCGCGAGGGCGCCGGCGCCGGGCACCGGGCGCTGCAGACTCAACGCCTCGTAGTGATGGCTGTGGAGCGCCAAAGTGATTAGATGGATAATGATTAGATAGTATAACAATGTAAACACAGAGAGGGAGTGAAGATCAAACCTCTACACATGTCCTTCTCCCAAGCCAGCAACCGCCACGGAGTGTCCGATAGAGTCACCATCGCTGGTCCACGGAACCGACCTAGAGGCGGCAAAAACAAAGGACATGGCGGGCATACCTTCAAGGAGGAGAAGGTCCGCGCGACCGATATAGACAAGGCGGACGAGTCCGCGCGGAGGCGACGCGTTGACCTAGTCAATAGTATGTCGCACGGCAGGTACAAGAGTTAGGAAACTCACCAAGCAATAGATCTCAGTGGCTTAGATCGCGCCGCGGCGGTCGCCGAGTTCCAAATGGACGACACGCAGGGTGTGGACATCAATCTCGGAGACATAGACAATGCCGGCGCCACTGCAGCGGATGATGACGAAGATAATGGTGCATGGGCGGACGATCCGGACGTTGATGCGTTCCGTGCAGCTCTAGAAAATGATCTGCAATCGGGGTGAGCATGTTAATTATGCCCTCTGGTCGTAGATCCTTGACATGCCAAACAGTGTGCGCACGGATGAGCGTACCTGGCGCGATCGTCGCCGCACGATGGACGACAACTGGCAGCAGATATTCCCGCGTATCAAGGCCGCATATCTACAATGGAAGTACGGATATCCCCGCCCGCAAGAGGAACGCAAGCGGAGAGCACCCGAAGATGATACTCCCTCTGAGACAGAGGCGGCGCCGCAACAACAAACAGTCGTCTGTGTCGACTTGTACACCCTGCAAAAGGAAGTCAGCGTGGTTGTGTCATCCAACCAGTGGACAGTAGAGGCACTCGCCTGCGCGGGATATCTCGCTAACACCCCGATGGTGCCGTCGATGGGGATCTCGTTCCAGACGCTCGAGCTGTTCCGGTGCCTGAAGCTCGTAAAGCCATCATTCAGCACCGAGGCGTTTGCCAAGCTTGTCTGCTACAAGTACTATGTAAGTTGCTCCTCTAGCGCAGCGGAATAGTTGGTCTGACATACCTGGAACAGATGGCATATCGTCGCCACTATCGCACTGCGCTAGCGGACGCGTTTGACATATACCTGGAGGTTCTCGATGAAGTGGAGCTAGGGATCATGGAGAAGCTGGGACGGGGTGATCCGAACTGGCGCCCGCGCTTCGGGTGCCCACCATGCGGATACAAGGCACGCATCCTCCATTTGATGCGGGTGGCACGTGGTGACGTCAGACGGACTGCTAACGACTTCTCACGCAGCTGGAAGGAGAGCCGGTCCTCCACTACAACCGGATGGGCAGTAAGGACGGCAATAACTCCTTGAAAAGACTTATGCGCAAATATCAAGACCGAGGAGACCTGCGACAACACAAGAACAACTACTTTCTCAGCCCACAATATGTCGACAAGTTTGCGCATCAGGTGCCTGCGCGGCAGGCACAGCCGAAGCCGACCGCGGATCTCGGAGAAGATGGTGATGACGACATCACCCACGACCCGGCCGAATCCGCGCCGGCCCGCGAGCCAGTGGCGACGGAAGGCGATCCCACAGATGGGGAGCCGGGTGCCCCGAGCCCGTGTGCTACGAACTGGAAGGCGGCAGCGGCGGACGAAAAGAAGAAGGCATGGGGTGGGTTCGACGAGACTGGCATCTTTGCTAGTGCCTGCAGGCATGGGAGGATCCTCTGGATTGCAGATATGATCCAGAGCGGTGAACTGTAAGTCTTGATGGCTCCGTGGAGCTCGGAAACTTAGCGATCACCTTTAGCGCCAAGTACGGGATCGCGATGGTCGACAAAATAAACACTGAGTTGCCCAGCAACATCCTTCTCGGCTATGACATTGGCTGCGTCTTTCAGGGGACCCTCGCCCGGAGCAGCGCTGGTCCCGAGTTCCAGAAGCGCGGCTCTCAGTGCATTGTGAACGCTTTCCACGGTTATTCCCACTCCTATGTCTGCCAGCTCCACCATCATCCGAATGTTACCGCCGGCGCCGGGATTGAGGATCTCGAAACCATGGAGCGGATCTTCAGCGGATCAAACGCGCTTGCCTCGATCACCCGCTACGCGAGCAAGTATCGGCGGCACGCAATGATTGTGCTCTATTTCCGCCGCTGGGATGAAGAAAAGTATACTAATCTCGCGGTATTCCTCCGCAACAACTTCCTCCAAGCAATGAAGATCATTGAAGAATCGGAGCCATTCTTGGCCAGCATTCTGCCCCAGCTCAATCTCACCGAGGAGAAGTTGATCGAGGCGGCGGAAGACGAGCGCGTCTACTTCGCGACGCTTCGCGATGAGAATCCGGAAGACGAATGGGCACAAAGCTATGTTGAGCGCCTCGAGGACCTTAGAGCGATGAAGTGAGTCACGTTTTGTTAGGGCGCGGGTTGCTTCTGACGCGCGCGCAGGGATGAATATGCTCAGAAGACTCGCGCGGCCACAAAGCGCGCGACGCGCAACCCTGCGACGCGCGAGTTCATGCTCGGGCAGCAGCCGCCGCGCGAAGCTCCGCCACTCGCGCCCCCTGGGAACGCGCGCGCGGGTACCGGCGGCTCTGCATCTTCCGACGGCCCCGGGCTTTTGTTCCAGGCACCGTACACTGGTCCGATCACAGACTATAACGCCCACGTAAGAGAGACGCGGAGAACGGAGAGCGCGAACCGCGTGCTCCGCGAGCGGATCGACGCCCTCGATCAAGAATTAGCCGAGATCGAGGACACCTGGGGCATGACGCGATGGCTGCCCACCGATCCGCGCTACACCACGGCGAAGGTGTACATGTCAACACGACGCTATCAGCAGGCCCTGGGAAGGCTTCAACGCCTTGTGATTCAACGCTTGTTCGAGCTACATAAGCTTCATCTCGCGCAGACAGGTGGGTTATCATGTAATCATTTGACCAAGCGCTGACAAAAGCGCATGACTAAGGCTACAAGATGCGGACTCACATCGCGAAGAACATGCAGAAACGGTCAGCTGCAATCCGACGTGCTATCGCGACGTACAACAGGGCCGCCGTCACGGTGCAGAAGCCACTCGTTGACTGGACTCAGATCTCGCATTACTCGTTCATTCGGGAGTTTGCACTTCTGCACGGATCATGGAATGACGTCAGCGGCAAAGTCTGGGCGCGTCCGGAAGTCCGGGAGGCGATCGGGACCTGGCGGCGCTTGCAACGCGCCCGAGAGGAGATCCAGATCATCTATCGCGATGCGCGCCGCCTCCACACGCACATTCGCGACGAAGAGCAAGACTTCGCCACGCTTCTTGAGCAGCTCAAAGAGACCAACGACATCCTTTATGGGCCGACTATGGAGTTCGTTCGCCACCGCGAGGCCGCCAATGGGTACAACCTGGCATTCCTCAATGAATTGCATAATGATCCTCGCTTCGAGGGCGAGAAGACGCCGGGCCGCCGTGAGGGCAGAGCTCCCCCTCCGGAGCCATCCATTCCACGCATTTCCCCCGATGACAGCGCGATCGAGACAGATGTGAGCCCGGAGAGTATGTACGATGACGATATGCAGGCGCAGCAGAGCGCTCTGCTCGACTTCGTAGCTCAGTAGCGTAGATCGGCTCTGGGGGCTTCTAGCGCCCGTTTGAACGAGCTGTTTCCAAGACAAAAACATAATTCCACACCTATGTACGGTATTTTGACACGTCCAAATGAATGGTATACAACGTATAATGTGTATATAGGACGTTCCATGTGTTATTTCAATGTCAATGTTACTATACCAGTCCCAGGACATCGTAAGGACGTTTGGTGCACACCCGAAGCAAGGAAACCGTGAGGCTTTGCATGCAATCATGCCTCGCAGTATGCTATACTATTGCAAGCATAATCAGGGGCATCAAATACCCGGCCTGTGTGCCGAGATGCATGACAAATACATGCGTGTTGGCAGATTTCTCACCGGATGCCAGGGAGGACCTGTAAAGCATCCGAAGATCAGGATTCGCGTGAGATGACAGGTGAGAAGCATGGGCGCCTCTCCGCGTAGCTCCTCCTTCTCCGCATCGATCACCCCTCCCCGTCCGCTCTCCCGCCCCGAAGCATGCATAACCCGCTGCTATCTGACCCGGCGGCGTCTTCCGGTCCTTGGTACGTGCTTCTGGGGCCGGACACACGCAGAGTGTCGCCGCGCATCACGCGCACTCGGTAGATTCTCACTGCTCTCTCACACCCGTCATATGCTCACCAACATCGTACAGGCCACAGGTGGGCTTAGGGCAAGATCCCGCCATCTACCCGATCGTAGTGTGCTGCATGCACCGCGACGACGCGGAGGCCATCGACGCTCTCAACGCGACGGTCTTTTATCAAACCGCGGCTCATGACGTCCATCTTGCCGTGTGGCGTGTACAAGAAGCCAACATATCGCTGCGCGGCGAGCGGATCTACAGTGTCCGTGCCGCGCTAGAAGGCAGACATACCGGTGTTTTCATTGGGGTCACTTGGTAAGTCGCTATCGCATGTCCCATGGATTGTATTGACAGAATCCTCAGGGCTCACATCGGCTTTCAAATCGGAGAGGGCGAACGGCACATCAAGCAATACTCATGCCGGTACAAGCGATTCGACAAGAAGGGTCTGTCCGTGGCCAGCGCCATCGCGTATATGGTTATGAAAACCGGGCACAACTTCCCCCTCGACATCGACCTCGACTTGCCCATCATCCCAGCCCCGCTCCGCCTCGTCCCAGCTCCCGCTCTGCTCTGTACTCCCGTACGCCGCGCGCCTCCCCACAGCACTCCGGCGACCCCGAGCAGAAGTTCCGTCCAGTGGGCAACTCCTGCCCTGTCGCGCGGGAAGCAGCGCGAGCAAGCGCTGCCCCCTTCCGGCGACGCGCTCGCACATGGTATGACATTCCATGTATTGGCATCACAATGGACTCACTGACTCACCATTCACAGCCTTTCAACAGGGTACGAGCCTACAGGACCGCGTGGTCCCATGCGCGCCCTGGACTGAGGATGTCGAGGGCTCAGGTGTGCTCGCCGCCGCTATCCGGCTGCTATTCATTCCCCCTGAGCAAGCCGCCGCGGACGCCCATCCCTTCGCAGTTGACCTCGGGTCAAGGGCGAAGCCCATCCTCAAGGAGCTTAACCCGGACGACTCAGAACTTATGTACCTTTTGCAGGTCTTCGCGGGTGCAGCTTCGCGGAAGGAGTTCGCTTACGACGCGTCCAAGCACCCTCGCTGGGACGGCGCGAGTCTAGAGCGTCTATATGATGCTATCTTGTATCCTTTCGATAACGATGAGTAACAATGGGATGAATGGTTTTACTCATATCATCACGTGCTCTAGTCAACAACGTTCCGTGGTGTTTTTTTTGCCCTGCTGACAGTCTCTCCCAGCTCCCAGATCCCCCACTCCCACACCTCGCTTCTTTTCCCGCCCTCCCTCCGCTTCTCATCGCGCGCTCCTGTCATGGCACGCGCCCGAGCAGACGCCCCCGCGCTCAACGGCCATGATGGTATCAAGAAGTTACCTCAATCCACGCGCAAGGTGGGTAAAAGAAGCGTCAAGATACCGTGGGCCTCGCGTCGACCACGCGCGAAGCTGTCTTATGCGGAGAAGAAGGCACTGCGTGAGAAGTCGAAGGTCTACAAGCAGACGCTCAACAACAGGCTCGACGCCATCCGGGATGAGGTATGGGACCACGCTGTATCGCTCCACGAAGACCTGGGCAAGCACAGCGCGGCGTGGTACTACCGCCTCATCCTCCACCAGAGCAACATCCGTTTCAAGGAGCCACGCGCCCTCTCACTGTGGAATGCGTTCGTCAGCCAAGAGCTTTGCGCCCACAACCAAGGTATGCCGTATCTCGCACACACGCTGCCATAACTAACGCCGATCTATCAGACCTGAACACCAATGACCGTGTGTCGTCTGGGTTCATCAAGACCCTCGCCGAGCGCTGGGCTGCGATGTCCAATGAAGAGCGCGAAGATGTCTCTCGCGACAAGGTCGAGGAACTGAACGAGCGGCGCGAGGAGCGGGGGCGTCCAGTGCCTAACCTCGCCGTCGCAAATTTCAACGATACTCGCGCCACACTCCAGGATGTCGCCAAAGAGGTGCGACGCCCCATTTACCCCCATCTGCCTCCTGCTGACATCTACCTGTGCCGCAGCTCAATGATCTCCACGAGCGCACCGGCGTGGAGGTCTTGCTCTTCGCGTGCCGCGGCGACCAGGCCAATCACCTCAAGCCTTGGGTGTACCGGACCAGCGAGCGACTTGAGGAATTCGTGGAGCTGTTCAGTGGCGCGACGTTGGGCAAGCTCGCTGCGCGCATCGAAGCATGGTGTCTCACTGGTATCAAAGGTACGCACACGCATATTTATAGTCGCCTTCTCCCACATTCATAGCGTGGTCGCACAGGCTTGACAAAGAAACACAAGAACACGGTCTTGGAGCTTAAGTCGAAGGTCGGTACTCTCATACTCGAGAAGCTCCGTAAGTCCATGCTCCCTCATTTAGTCTACATGCTCACAGCTATCCTCCAGACGCGACGTCGACGCGGGGTAAGCCCTCGGCGATGTCTTACCTCGACTTTGCAAACAGGATCACGCTCAAATATGGCGTCGTCCTTGAGAACTGGCCCGTCGAAGTGTTCCAAGCCCCTGGCCGGTTCAACTCCCTCAAGTACCTCAACACGCTCTATTCAGCCTGGGAGGGGGGGACGACGGCGTTCCGACTCCTCACCGACGAGGAGTTCACGGCCTGGCGTGAGGCTTACGACGCGCACCTCAGCCCAATGGCTGTTACATTCAGTGAGCAAGTCATCACACCCACCTCCGCGCCGGCATCCTCCCCCACTCCCGTGCGCCACACCTCACCTGCGCTCCCTGGTACGCCCGCGCCCGCGTCCTACGCCCCGCCCGAGCTCTCTGGTACACCTGCGCCCGCGTCCTACGCCCCGCCCGCGCCCCCTGGCCTGCCCGCGCCCGCGTCCTACGCCCGCCCGCTCCCCCTGGCCCGCCCACGCCTGCATCCCATGCCCCGCCCGAGCCCCCTGGTACGCCCGCGCCCGCGTCTTACCCCCCACCCGCGCCCACATCCTCCGCATCGCCCACGCTCCCTGGCCCGCCCGCATCCGCGTCCCACACCCCACCTGAGCTCCTCGGTATCCCCACGCCCACGTCCTCTGCCCCGCCTGTGCTCCCTGGTCCGCCCGGCGCGCTGTCTGGTCCACCCGCACCCGCATTCACCTTCGTGTTCAATGCCACGCCCGGGTCTTATGCACCTGCTTCGTCCGGCTCAGAGCGTCCTCTCGGTGCCGCTCCCGACCCCTTCTTCAACCACTTTGCGGGCGGCGGCGCCGTCATCCCGCAGAAGCCGCCCCGCAAGCCTCGCAAAGACAAGGGCGTGCCACGCGGTCCTACCGCTAAGACCCTCGCGCGCAGGGCTGCTGAACGTGCTGTGGGGCCCAACAACGAGAACAATGAACTTTGAACAATACCTACTTCTTTTTATTACTGGCTCCTCTATAGTATAGTACATAACACGCTCATGTTTTATGTGTCTTAGCTGCTGTCGCTCGGAGTTGAGCCCTTAGTAATACATCTATGTCATTCTTGCCAAGGACTGATAGCGCGTGCTTCAATCATTATACCTGGATGAGTGATGGCTTCAGCCACTTTGATGGTGGAACAGAGGAAGAAGCATCTCTACCCCAATCACTGTTCTGTGGTGTGATACAATACTATTGTCTGTAGGTGCACAGAGAGTTTCAGGAGAGAGGGAGGGGGGGGAGATGTTTTGTAAGCTGGTTGTTATGCATCTAATCACTTTGGCGCTCCACAGCCATCACTACGAGGCGTTGAGTCTGCAGCGCCCGGTGCCCGGCGCCGGCGCCCTCGCGCTGATGGCGCGGCGCCCACGCAGCGCATCAATCATTCCCGCGGTTCCTGTCCATGCGGCGCCCGCACCATCAGAGTCCCGCCTCCCGCCAAGGCGTTCAGTATGCTGACATAATGTCCCGCCCTCCCCATATGCGGGAGCGGCGGGCGGTGGCGGGCGGTGGCGGGCGGTGAGGGCATCACAGAGAGCGTGTCTAGCTAGTGATTTGTGTAAATAGATGCGCATTCTTAATACAAGTACATACAAAAAACAACGGAGCGAATCGGACAAGGGGAGGGGGAGGGGCAAGGGAAACAACGAGCTCGCCGTCCCCGACGGCGAGCACGGGGGCGCGGGCGGCCATCACGGACGGGCGGCGCGAGGGGAGACACCAGTGGGGGCGGCCATCAGGGAGCGCGGCACGGGAAGCCGCTCACGTGGTCCGGGAGAGCGCAGGGGAGGCTGGGCCGGGCCCTCGGGGACGTCGGGGACAGGGGCAGGGGACTTGCGCATAAGCCCCCGTTTTACCGTTTCCTCTCAGGGAATATCAAGCGTTATTCGTAGAGGGTCTACTAGTGGCAGGGGAATAGGCATTCGCAGTCGCCGGAACTAGTATCAGCCCAGGGGGGTGATGGCAGATCAATTGATTGCAATAACGTGAGGTACGGGTGCTCTTCGCGCGGAGCGTGGCCAAGGAGGACGAGAGCTGGTGGTAAACGGGAGCATGCTGCGCTGGCAAAGTCCGCCTGAGCAGAGGCCGAGATTCCCACGCTAGACGCTGCCAGCACGTACGCTCTGGGCGTCGCACTTCGTCCTCATCCTCGTCTTCATCGTTCTCGTTCTCGTCCTCGTCGTCCTCCCCTCCGCACTATGCCTTCCATCCTCCCTGCTGCCGTCTCCAGCCTGTAATTGCACACGCCCCCATGCTTGTCTATCCCACACGATGTCGCCCTCCTCACCCTCGCCCGCATTGCCATGTCAAGTGTTGCTGCCTCGCTCACCTCGCTAGTGTGACCCCGGGCAGGCTGTCGCGATCTCCCCGCCGCTGATCCGCGTCCCTGGGCTCAAGCAGGAGATGCAGCCCTCCCGCCAGCTCGAGGGGCCTGCCAGCGCGCTCTTGAAGGTCAGGGCCAAGCGCCTCCGCACTACAGTGGGCACCCTAGTCGTGAGTGGGCTTGTTCTGTTTCAATGTCTTCCCCCTCTTCCACACCATACACCACTCCTGTTTTCCCTTCACTGCCGTATGATGCAATTCCCCGTTGCGCCATCGGACTACGCGCTGAGCCAGTCTCCAGACCCTCCACCTCCACGCTCACCACTGCCAGCGGGCGTTCGTGAACTCGTACGCACATAACTTACCCCCCTTGTTGTTGCAGGATGAGCTCGTCAAGGTCGACGACGAGCAGCACTATACGCCACACGGTGAGCAGCTTTCCGCTCAATGTTGCACCGACCGAGAGATTGACAACTGGCACCCACGTCACTTGCCTCGATTGTGTCGCCACCTTACGCTTGTCAACCACGTCGCGCCTGCGTCACACACGTCGGAATCGCGTCTTTCATGTCGCCATTTCACCCACATCACCACGCTGTTTGCCTCGCCCACGTCGCCCACGCGCATCCCTCTGTGTTGCCCGCGTTACCCACCTTGCCCACGTCACCACCTCGACCACACGTCGCGCCCGCGTCACCACCTCGCCCACGCGTTGCGCCCGCGTCATCAGTCTGTGTCGACGAGGGGCAGTAGGTGTTCAATGGGCACGACGACGGTGTGAAGGACGAGAGTGAGCTGGGGGACTTCGCGGGGCCATGGGGGCGTGCGTGGTGTCCGCGTGGACGTCCATGCTCAACTGCCCGTCGTTGTTCGCCCTGCATAACACAGAGTGCGCGTGGTTCGGGGTTCCCTGACGTACGACCTCATCTAGTATGCCTTGTTGTGTAGATTGCTCTGGATGTTACTAGAATCGGTCATAATATATCTCATTCTCGCACCCTCTCGTTCTTGTGTGCCACTGCCGACACCGGACATCTAAATTGTCTGAAATCTGTCTGAGACGTCTGGTCACCTCTAACTTGTCTGAAAGTTCTCATACGAGATGTGTCAGAGATCTGAGAGATCCAGGGATCTTGTGAATTACTGATGCAACTGGTCACGCTCCTTGCGACACCCAGTCCTCCACCCGAGGCCAACCCATCTTCGACCGTGACGGCGGTCCACCCACCTCCCGTTCCTCCGATATCTCGGGAATCTGTGAGTGCCTCAGTCGCAATCCCCTGCCCGTGTCCCCACTCACCGTGGGCTTGTGCCGCCGCTGCAGCCAGCGGCGTGTGTCCACTTTCGTCTGCTATCTCGTGCCCGGCAAAGACCCAGACGGCCCTGGATTGAAGAGGACGAGGGATGAACGCACGACGATTTTGGTGCGCCCACGCCAGTTCCTTTCTTGAGCGGAGACGACAAACCAGCCCGCCGACCCGCGCGGCGAGTCTGACGGACGGTCACCGAGTGGACATGCTTTGGGATCACAAGCATCTTCGTCATTGACGAGGTAGCGTATTTTCCTCCGTTGCCTCTCCTTTGCTGACCCATTTTCTCCCCCGCGCGTGCCCTCACGCACACACAGGAACTTCCCCGTGGGATACGCGCAGGCTTGGCGCAAGTACGTGCTCCAAGGCCGCATCGGCCCCTGGGACGACCCCCTCGTTCTCGTCAGTGTCGGCGTCCCGCCAGCGGGTGGCGTGACAGCCACACCAGTGTCCTCCGCAGGTACGTCGCACAGACGAGCCCCCGCCCCCCGCCCCTGCGCCAGGGACAGCAGAGGGCAGGTCGTCGACCCTGGAGACGACAAATGTACCCTCGAGCGGGACCGGGTGCGTGCTCGCTGACTGCACGCCGACGCCGTCGTGGGTGGCGCGCTCGACATGGTCCGCGAGAGGACTGGCGGATGGGCGGTGAGCGAAAAGCTTGAAAGGGCCGCCCGTGTGCGTGCACGTTGGTTGCGGTGGCGGCGGCGGCGGGCGTGAGTGCTCGTATGTGTTCCTAGGCGTGAGCGGTGCGCACCCCGTATTCGTGCGCGCGCCCAACGGACCATACCTCGCGAAGGAGGTCCACACGTTCAATGAACTCTACTCAGACCGCGCGAAGTTCTCTGTCTCTATGCACGCACCTACAGCACCTGGTTCCGTTTACATTGCGCCATCATCCCCCGCTGATAGGTACATCTATGTCGCTGTCGCTAGATACTGGTCTGGTCTGTGTGTCAGACGTTGAATTCATATTCATAATTGCGCTATATTTTATGTGTGATGAGTGCTACTACTCGATATCCAGTACCTGAAGGAGTGATATACGGGCATGAGTGAGACTAAGTGCATCTGGTGAGGGCCTACCCTCGTGACTAATTCTTCATTCTCCATGTAATGGTCTCTCATTAGCAGAGGGGTAAGCGAAAAAGAATACTTCTGAATAACGTGATAATCCAGCTCATTAGCCCTTACAAGCCTCAGTAACGTCTCATTATGGATTTGGGTTTTTCCTGATGTGCGCGCCTTTGCTGCTCGTCCTCCGCCCCCTGCCCTTCGTGTGCAAGGTCAAACTACCGTGGCGGCGGCGGCGCCACGTCCCGCTCGCGCCGTACCTCGTGCAGGTCGCGCTCTCAGATCGCCACCTTCGCGCGCCTCGACACTGCCGCGTATGCGTACGCGATCTCCAATGCCATCCCTCGTCGGCCTCCGTATCTTCATCAGCCACACCGCATGCTACGTATCACCGGCTGGACCGCGGACTGTGGGGCGGCTCTTTCTTCGCCTGCTATGCTCCCGAAAAGCCGGCAGACGTCGACCCCATCGAGGGCAGCACGCGTGAAAGGGGCAGACTCCGATGACGGACGGGCGGCAAGGGAAACGATTCGGCTGCCTCGGAAGGAAGGCATAGTCGTGCTTTTTGACGTTTTCGTGCATGACAGTGACAAGCCTGCCGGCGTGGATGAAGATTCGAGAGTTGTAGAGGATACAAGATCCGATACATCATGGTTATGACCAGGCTGAGGCGCCGACGAGCACATCGCGCGGATCGACGTCGCAGGCCCTCCTGAGCCTGAGACCAGAAGGAGGGGCCTAATTCGGGATCACGCGGAGCAAGAAGGGAAGGGAACAAATAACATCCTGGTATTATGGGATTGGACGTGATGAGCGACTCCAGATCCCTCGATCGAGTCCTTACATTAGTCACCAATTATACGTTAGAGCCAAACCCAGGTCTTCCGCATCTTAATCCACTTCTAAATAGGGTATAATAGCGAGCAGCGGGCCCGTAGACCGGGAGCGGGACCGCGCTCAGACCATCGAGTGGTCGGTCGTCGACGTGCGCGTGTTCCGCGATGCGGCGGAGTTCGCGCTCTTCTTCCCCGACTCGAGGAACTGCGGGCCCTTGATGTCGTCGACCTCGACCATCTCGTGCGCCTCGACGTCGATGAAGATCTGCTGCGGCTGAGGCGGCGGCGCGCGCGTCAGCGGCCCGGCGCAGGGAGGGAGGGGGACCGGAGGGGACGTACGTGTGCGCTCGCGGTCGAGCGGAGCATGTTCACGCGCCCGGGCATCTGTTTCGCGCGCGCACCGTCGGAGCGCGAGTGCGAGTCCTCGCCCGTGCTGCCGTCCGTCGTGATGTGGCGGGTGATGAGGGAGGTGAGGAGGGAGATCGAGTAGAGCTTCGAGAGCGTGAAGTTGAAGACGAGGTGGAGCGCGGTCGGGACGACGAGGAAGAAGATCAGGTCCATCAGCGCCCACAGGGCGGTGAGCAGACCGGTTTCGATCGTCACTGTTGTGCGGCAGAGGATCAGCGAGCGCGTGAGAGGCCGGAGCTGGAGTGCGACGTACAGCGGGTGATCTTGTTGATGAGCGTGTCGGTGAACTTCATCCCGGTCTTTCTCTTGCGGAGGTGGAACACGAGGGTGGTCGTAATCGCGATGTCTGCAACCACGGCAGACGCAAGCCAGACGTTGATGATGGACTGGAACTTGTGAAAGTCGGGGATGTACGGGATTATGGTGGCAGCAATCGTTGTCCCAATACCTCCCACTGAAGTACATCGAGGTGAGCATGAGAAGAAATACGAGAGAGAAATCATGGCACGCACAGAAGGAGACGAACGCGCAGGTGTAGATGAACCCGACGATCCACTTGTTCTTCGTGAGGACCTTGACGCGCCACGCGAAGAAAGACTGCACGAGGAAGGCGATGGTGGCCGTGATGGCAGGGTCGCTGTTGAACTCTGTTATTGGGTCAGCGCTAATGTCGGGACTGAAAAAGTGAAGCTCGACGCACCCCACTGTGTCACCATCAGAGCCTGGTAGTCACCGAAGTGCAAGACGAGCGGTTGGTACACGGCTATGATATCGAGGCAGGAGTTCAGGGTGTCACTGATGACCACTATGCCGACGAGGACCTTCATCCACTGCGGGTCGCTACGTTCAAGCACGGTGTAGGCATACATGTGTACACGTTCGAGCGGGTGTGCTTACCTTTTGTAGGAGGTGAAATACAGGAACGCTTGAGTGGAGACGATGCCGTAGAGAAAAAGGTCGAGGATGACGGCAATGAGGAACGGGCCGAAGCTATAGAAGAACTTTCGTGAGCCCGAACGAACGTCATCTGGCACCAATGAGACACACCTCGCAGGGACGTCGAGCGGCGGTGCTGTCGCGTTGGTAGACATGGCGGGGATATCGCGTAGCGGGGGGTATACCAAAACTCTGCGACGAGTGCAGTCCGTTGAGGAATAGCGTTTGATAGTCGCGGAGGTGAAGAGGGAGGTGGTGAGGGCGGAAGTGAGAATATAGAGGGGGTTGAACCTCGGGGAGAGGACGAGGCAAGGACGAGGTTCATCCGTCGTTCGGAGGCGATATATGTAGCATATTCGACGCTCATGCTTGAGCACGCACCATCCCATCTCCGCGAGGTCAAGCCATGGCCCCATGATCGGCAACGGCACCGGGCGTACATGGTCCTGTTTGAAGCGCCTCCGATGCACTCCCTGGGCGCCTGTGGAGTTGACTGCCCTTGCTCCACGAGAGATTTTGAAGCTTCTGGGAATGCGTTAGAAAGACCAGTACGGACGAACAAAGTGACGGCATACGATGCAAACTTGAAAGGTGAAACCAGTGACGACAATGCGCGAAGGCTTCTGAAAGGAGAACAGATAGATGGGAGAACAGACGCCTTTGCACGTCAATGAATGGACCCAGGCTCGGAATGTGGCGCAATCGTTGTGGATCGAATCGAGCGAACGCTAGTTTAGACGTACGGAATAGATTTCGATTGATCGAAATGGCAGAAAATCTTCGGCACCGGGTTTCATCGACGTAGCGAGGCTCCAGTGTTGAAGTCGCCATTGTGCTGGTCGGAGTGCCCCGAGTGAATACCGGGCTTGAAGCTTGAAGGAGGGCTAGGGTCGATCATCCATCCCCTTTCGTCGTCCCTCCTCAAGGGGCTGGTCCGTCTCGAACAGGCTCGATCCAGCCGTCATTGTGGAGGTTACGACGATGACGGCTGGATCGAGCCTACATCTCCAGCCTCCAGCCTCCAGGCGTTTTTGGCAGGCGCACCATCAAAGGCAATCACGTGATGTGATTGGCGCTCCCCCATGTGCGGCGGCTTGTGACAGTGGTCACGTTCAAAGGCGTCACGGAGGGCGCGTCACTGGTCGCGCGCGCCAGCTCGCGGATGCGCAGACACCTGATTGCCGCGCGAGGGACTGCCCAAACACGGCCATCAGCCGCCCAAAACAATCGTGCGAAAACCACGGCTCGGCGGAATGATTCCAGTCTTCGACAATGTCCGACTCTTTCGAGAGCCGACCCTCCCGCTTTGTCGCAATCGCAACAAATGGCAATCACGTTTGCCACTGCAAGTAATTGAACTGTCGCTGCAGCTTTTCTGATCGCGGATGCGACCATCGACGATCGTGCGCAGCCCCTCCAGGAACATAGCGCCCCGTACCAAGGCAGTCACACGGGCAATGTACTCTGTGTCTGTACGGCCGTGACTTCGGCGACAGTCGGTGAACCGTGAACGGCTGGAGCCGGGAGCAAGGACCGAGACTACTGTGCGCGGGCGCTGCGCATGCCGCCAACGCCGCTACTCAGTGAGTGCTAACGAGTCACGGAGCCCTAGAATCGCTTGGCACGGAGATCTTGCTTACAGCCGTTTGCATCTGAACCCGGAATCGCGCGTGTAGGCTCGATCATCCGGCCGCTTTCGTCGTACCTCCGACGAAAGGGGATGGATGATCGAGCCTACGTTTCAGGTTTATTTGGTTCCTCGCAATCTGGTCCCGAAAAGGCAACCTAGAAGCGCCTGTCCATATGCATGCGTCCGCGCCCTGCGCTGTACAAGCTCCGGCGTGCTTGCACGTCGCTCTAGCCTCCTTACCTCTCCTCATTCCCCTGCGCTGGTGTCATTTTTCTACACGTATTTACGCTGTAATTTTACGTGTCCCCACCCCGGCAGCCACCTCATTCATCGACTCCGAGACTGAGGTATGTATATCCAATGGATTTGTCACAGTCACATCAGCAAAAGGTGTTTTCCACGGTAGCGCCCGATAGCACGCGACACCGCCATATCGGGACAGGTCGTCTATTGTCTGCGCGATAAATGATGGTAGCAGAACGGTGGCGGCTGACATTCATTCGTCTTTGCTATGACATTTGATCGCATTTTGTGGCCACATACAGGATATGGTGTATTTACTACCAGCACTAGTAGCTTAAACAGAAAGCTGTAGTCGATGATCGTCGATGATCATGCACTCCTTCAAGGGTGAATATTTGAATCATGGGGCGCGTGGGGTGCATAAGAGGTTAGTATTGAGCTATACATTCGATTTGCAAGCACGCGAACAGTGTGCGCGGCAGAGAACGCGGTGCGCGCGAGGATGGATGGACGTCGGCGCGGGCGCCTGTTCAATCGCTTACGGGCCACAGAGTCCTCACTGGCTGTCCGACGCCGGCGACGGCGAGTCCCACCTTGCCTCCTCCCATCCTCCTCTGTTCCCCCAGTTTTTCCTTGACGCTTCTTCTCTGCGGCACCTCGTCGTGCTATGAAAATCCTCTTCTTCATCAGAATGTCTGCTTCTAAAGTGGGACACGCGATCCAAACGCGGAACATCGACTCGTGTCCTTGCTCATTTGAGTATTGTTTCCCATGAGGTGCGCATTTCATCTCCCCCTTGCGTTCCTTGAAGCGACCCAGTCCCCAGACAGCGAGGCGGGAGCAAATAGTTCATTGCACATAGAACGAAGTCCTCACTCTCGTGGTGGCAGAATATGCGCGGGAGCAAAACCATGACACTCACCTGGAGGACCTCGACCTTCCGCACGACGCTCACATGCGAGCGCGAGCTCGTTAAATGTACAGGAGAAATGTGGCATCGCACGGCGGGGTCGTTTGGGCATCGCAACCTGGCTCGTCCTACGCCCAGCGCGTAGTCCGTGCTCGTGAGGCCAGTGCGCATGGGTATTCCAAGGTGCGCTGGTCACCCCCTCTCATGGTGGACGTCTAAATCATACCGTGTCGGGCTATCTCGCTTGCCCTAGATGCCCCGATAGGGCGGCCAAGTATACGCATGTGCCCGTTGTAGCCATGTGCGCTTCAGCAACGTCCAGGGTTCCTGGGGGGAGCGTGGTACGTCGACGCTTTTATCCGCTTCTGTACGTACCGCGAGCTATAGCGAGGTCGCACCTCGCCGTTACCGCGACGCTCGCTCAGGGCATGCCGCTTTTCATTCGCACACATGGTTATGTGGGCCATGTCCGACCGTAGAATCCCGCGCTCTTATCGAATGATGTGCGGGGTGAACACCTGTACGTCTATCCTCTGTGTTTCCACGTCCCTGATGCCAGCCGCCAGACATGCCATTCAATGCACTCTTTGTCAAATTCCATTCTCTCCGCCAAGTCAGGCCTCTTCAAGCTCTCCCACTGTGGCAACCTGTAGGCATACAACGCGTAATTGAAGCTGCTCAACAATGTCGATTTCGAGCTCGCCAAGCAGGTCGTCCAGAACGTCGGCGAGCCCGTCTCGACTCTCCTCTAAACCCGCGTGGCCCAACGCCGAACCCTCTTTCCGCGAAGCTCTCCCAGCTCGCCGCCTTCGCCCTCCGCGAGCCAACGATCAAACCACGCCGCATTGCGATTCTTGTCGTCGATGACTTCAACCCTGCGCGGGTTGACGGCACCTCCACTGCGCTCAAGGCCGGAATGGTGACCATGTGGATCGTCGAGCCATGCTGGAGGCCTGTATGCCCCACGGGTGATGGCAGGAGCAAGGCCTACTCCGCGGACCACCACTACGGGGATCAGCGAAGCGCTCTGTTCAACCCCATCGTCGTCGCGAGCAGCGCGGCAAACGCCCGCACTGGGCACTGGGCGGGGGCAGTGTGTAGGTCGAGAGTTAAGTCAAGATATATATCGCTGTGGAGACTTACTGATATGGAGGTCCGTGTTGGTAGCGACATTATGAAGTCCAAAGGAAGTTGCTTACGGTGATTTCTTGCTAATTGTTGTGATCCGATGCGGCGGAGCCACAGTGGCGTCCCGCTTTGACCTCCTCTCGGTTGTTCCGAGACATGGGCGCATGTGCGGGCATGCGCGCCTATTACTGGACTCAACCCGCGACCGCCATCATCCCCCAAGTGCGATGTGCCACTCACGCTCGCGCACGACCATGTATCAAGGCGTGGTGAGTTCCTCATCATTCTCTGCTTCCAGCATCTGGTTCACCGTACTCACACTTCTATCGACATCGACATGGCTTTCAACACCCTCTCGTGGCAGACGTCTCGTCGCCCTCACGGCCGCCACTCTGCGCCCTAGGTTCCACCTCCACGAAGCCAACACGACCACCCTCTCTCTAAATTTCCGCATCTGCGGACTCGACACGAGTCACGACGTGTGGTTCGCAACGGGGTGAGCTCGGTGCACCTCCTGAACGCGAGGCTTCAAGTTATGGCGCTTATAGCGGCGGGTCGGTCACATGTGATGAGCCACCGTCCATACGAGGTGTGAACTTTGGTTAAAATATCCCCTTCCGCCTCTTCTCCTCCTCTTCAAACTGATTCCTCAGCCTTGCCGACAGTGTCACCGACTCAACGTTGCTTCCGTCGGTAACCACTGACCTATCACCAATTCGCGTGCCCTCGATCGACTCGCTGTACTCGCAAGCAGGGTAGTCTTGGCCCGGACCTCCTGCTCATCGCGCGCCCCGACATGATGTCAATCTCTCACGACTACGGCGTCTTCATCGAGGACGAGGGCATGATCGCCCTCCGCGGGCTCTTTCTCATCGACTCTATGAGGGTATCCTCAGGTGCGTCCGTATTGGAGCAACATACGTTCGACGGCTGATCGTGCGTTCGGTGGGGCCGGACAAGCAATCACGATCAATAACCTCCCAATCAACCGCTCGGTCGAGGAGACGATCCGGCTCGTGAAGGCGTTCCAGTTCACCCAGTGGATGCGTCTCTCTTCCCCCGCGTTCCCCGTCGCCGCTCCCGCTGACCTCTCCTTCAGCCTCGCGAGTCCCCCTTCCCCTTCCCCGTTTGCGACGCAGCCGCAGGAAGAGCATGGTGGGAAGTGAGGGAGCGAAGACAATGAAGACGCGAGCATCTACGCTCAAGGCGACCACCTCCCTGCGCCCAACCAATTAACCCTTTCGCGCCCATGGCGCCCCTCCATGCCCGACCTGTCTATCCTGCCGCACTCAACCCACCTTTCTGCGCTCTCCACACTGATTCCTCTATCAGGTAAGCAATCTCTAGATGCGGATTCTCTCCAGGCCGTTACTGACCACTTCGATAGTACTCACGATAGGGAACACTTCCTTCAAGTCGGGGAGATGTGCTGGTTGAGAGGCTTCGGGTGCTTGGCTGCATCACTGGCTGTGTAGGTTCTTTGTTCTGCTAATGTGTGCGTTGTGTAGAATACCCGCTGTTTCATATTTACCCCAAATGGATTATTGCGCGATTGAGCCATATATGTGTGATTATATGCGAGCCCCAGTGTACGACGGAAGACGATAATCTTCCGCAGGGTGCTGTAGGTTCTCTGTCATCTCCTCCGCTAGCTCTGGCCTCTTATCGTGTGGCGCTATCATCTCATGCGCCGCAGATGACCGATATACGGTCGCGCGTGCACTGAGACTTGATAGCCCTGCCCGCGAGAATCGATCATCATTTGATAGCGGAAGAAGCAGACCGCCGTACAATACGGGATACTGCATTCTTTGGATACTAATCTACCTTCTATTGTCTTCGCTAGCACTAACTATCGTACGCTACAAACGCCCCAGTGCACGATCATACGCTATCGTTTCTGCACCTACTTTGCTGATGCAGCGAGCTTGGAGATCTCGTCGCGCGTGAACAGGCGCTTCTCGGCTGCCTTTTTGGGACGAAATCGCGAGGAACCAAATAAACAAGGCCAGAAACGCGCGATCCCGGGCTCGAATCCGCGGTCTCTCATCTCCCTCCCTTTCTTTCGCCATGTTGGCTACTTCTCTTCTGCAGCTTGCCCAGTTTCTTCTTCCTCTTTCATTCTCGACGGGCACCACTCTTGCTAGCGACTCACTTCCGGGTGTCCACATACTGTAGCTCGGGTCCGACACACTCCGCTGCGAGCGAGTCCGAAGACGGCGCCATCGTTGTTTCAACCGGTGCCAACCTCTCTTACACCGTCAACATCACTCTGGGCGGAGTTGGTGGGGGAAAAACACATAGATGGTGGTGGTACATATCTAATCGTTTCACTCAGACTTTGTCGTCCAACTTGACACTGGGTCGTCTGATGAGTCTATGGGTGAACACTACTGTCGGACGCGATCTCCAACTCACCAATCTCAAGGTTGACGTTGGTTATTGGAAGGGCTCTCTCTCGGGCTACGTCGCATTCGCTGACATGACCCTCTGAGACTTGAAGATTCCCGGCCACGGTGAGCATCACGATATATATCTTTGGCGCATACTTGCTCAACCCGCCCGGCGCCGCCGTAAACGAGGGTTGGACTCTCGCCTCCGGAGACGAGGAGGAAAGGGAACCAGTCCGTGTCGGAATCACACAGTAAACGGGGGGTGGAGCAAAAACAACATCCGCCTTTCTCCGTGCGATTGACAACTGTGACGATCCCTGCACTACAACCCACCTCACCGAGCGCCGCACCCCTCACTCGGGCAGCCTGACGAACCCGACCTTGTCCCAGAACCCCAAGTACCTCTCGGCGTCCTCCCCCGACAGCGGCGCGACGTCCGCGAGCGCCTTCGAGCAACCCACCGCCTCCGAGACGTCGAGCGCGCCCTCCGCCCCGCCCATCCGCGCGCTCCCGAGGAACGCGAGCAGGCTGTGCGCGGCATCGTGCCCGCTCCCGTCGCGCGCGGCCGCGGCCGCGTCCGCCTCGACGCGCGCGAGCCACTCCGCGTACGGCACGAGCGGCACGCGGAGCCGCGCCGCCATCGGCGCGAAGACGATGTCCCAGGGCACCGGGCGCGGCGAGCGGAGGTGCAAGACGGGCGCGCGGCTCCGCGTCATCTCGAGGAGCGCGGCCGCGGCGACGTCGACGGGGACCCAGGTCAGGTTCTGCGAGAGACCGGTGTGAGGGAGGGTGAGGGAGGGTGGAGAGGCTGGGAGACGGGCGCACGGACCTCGTCGCGGGAGGGCATGCAGCCGAGCTTCTGGCTGATGCGCACGAGCGCAGGGACCCACTCGGTGACCGACCACCCGCCCGCGCGCTGGTCCCCACTGACCTGGCCGACTCGCACCGACGTGGTGGAGAGGCCGGTGTGCTGCGAGGCGCGCCAGAGGAGCTGCTCCGCGACCCACTTGCTCTCGGAGTACCCGGCGCCGACGGCGAGTTCGGGAGGAGTTTCGATGAGCTCGGCTGCAGGAACGGCGGAGCTGTGGTCTGTGCGCCGAGTTAGATATGTACCCTTCAGAAAGATATTGGACGCGTACTGCGCAGGACTCCCGCGCTGCTCACGAATAACATGTGGGGCTTGTGTGGACGTGTCGAGCCAAGGGCGAGGTCAATGAGCCTGCGCGCCCCGACGATGAGAGGCTCGAAAGACGATAAAGAGACGTTGAAGTTCACGGTCCACCCATTGTGGATGATCTGGGTCGCGCTCATCCTCATCTAGATCCGGTCCAGTCAGCACTATGAAGGTACATGTAGTAGCAAGACGTACTTCCTCATACTCTTCCGGAGCCAGGCCAAAATGTTCCTTCGTGAGGTTGACGATACGAAGGACTACCTTTCCGGAACGCAGCAAAGCGGCGTCCAAGCCCAGCACTTTGAACGCCCCTGCAGAGCGCGCCATAAGCTTCTCGTTCGAGTCCGACTCTCCGTGACTGCGATTGAGGGCGAACACGCGCGCGACATCCGGGCGCATAAGGAGCCGCGCGAGGAGGTGCGAGCCGAGGCGTCCGGTTGTCCCCGTCACGACCACCGTCTCCATTGGGACAGTGTGTCCGTTCGTTGTGTGGCCGTTCCCGTTGATGTGTGGAGCCGCGTCCTTCTCTACGCTGCTTGACTGTAACCCCTTGCTGTATTTGTCGAGAAGCGCACGCATGCGCGCGACTGCCTCTTCGGTCTCTTGAGACGCGTTGGAAAGTTGCACGGCGTCGTCCGAGAGATTCGCGGCGGACACGAGGGCAAAGAGATAAGACGCGAGAGAGGCGACAGTGGGGTGTGTGTACACCAAGTTCGACGGCACGCGGTGCACATCGACGGTCGACGCCGAGCGAAGCGCATGGAGAATCGTGTTGCGGATCCAGGTCGCCTGCAAGCTGCGCCCGAACGCGTCTCAGTCCCAGCACAGCACATCCGCGCAAATACACGCACCTATCGCACCCCTCCAGGAAGATATCGTCTTCATCTCCGAACGTCGCGTGCTTCATGACGCTCCTCACGACCCCTGCAGTATACTCCAACGTCGCCTCTTCAGACCAATCGCGCGGCGGTGGCATCTCCCGCTGCGACGATTCCGCGACGCGGTCGTACAGCGCGTCGATCTCGTCGACGTACGTCGCGAGACAGACCTGGCGGCGCGGCGTGCCCTTGGCGGTGTACTCGAGCGGCTTCGCGGGGTCGTTGACAATGATCATCTCCTTGAAGATGCGCGAATGAGCCGGCGCGTACGCGTTCATCTTCTCCACGGAGGGCCTGTAGCTCTTCGATTAGGGGAGAGGTGCACGGACAGGCGCAGTTTAGTGCCTACCAGATCTCGTTCCGGAAGCGCTCCACGCGCGGCTCGTCGCGAGGGTCGAATTCCTCCTTGGGTTGCACGAGAATGCCGTTTTGGAAGCGCCCACGCCCGAACATGAGACAGGCATAGACGCGCGGGTCTTGGAGTAAAATGGCCTCTGTCGTCGATGAAACCGATAAGAGACTTGCCGCGGTACCCATTGGAGTGGAGCGGCGTACCTAACGGAGCGGGGTTGGTCTTCTCCCCGGTGGAGAGCATGAGCTGGTCGTCCGCCCGTCCAAACACGCGGAACAGATGCGGCTTCGTCGGGTGCTGCTGCAGCAGGTCGCTCGTCGCGTACGCCGGGCGGCCGTCGTACGTGGTGTTGAAGACGTGGGGGTGCAACGACGGGGTGTCCTATCCAGGAACCTCGTCAGCGGCGCGCGCGCCTCACGAACTGCCCTCCCGCGGCGTACAAATGCGATCGGCTCGAATATCCCGGGTCGCCCTTCCTGCGGAACCAGCCAGGCGTCGATGTGGCCGGAGCACTCGAACCACTCCCACTCCGTCTTGTCCATGGTGTCTGGGTTCGGGATGAGGCGGACGAGGCTGCCGATCTCCGTGCTAAAAAACATAGAGTTCTGGTTAAGGCGGAGGCGGAGGCGCGCGGACAGACACGCACACTCCATAAAAGGACACCAACGAAACCCCGTCGGCGGTCAGACGGTCTCCGGTCTGCTTGTTCATCGGGGCGCCACAGTAGATCTGCGAAGGTCTGTGAGATGCGTTAACATGGGGTAAATGAAACTCATGATCACAATGGTACGCAGAGTCTTTAAGCTTTCCACCTTCTCTGGGTCGCGTGCCCATGCCTCAACGAAGGCAGGGACGCAAAAACCATCTCGCTCTTCGTGGCAAGCAGTGATTCGAGAAATGCTTCTGGAGTGGGCACGACTGGGGGGTTGAAGGCCTGAATAGCGTCCACACAAGTCCGGTGTAGAGCTGTAACGGAGAAACCTCAGACTGCATCGGAGGTTGGAGAAAAGCATGGCATACCGTCCACGTGATCTTAAGACAGCCCATTCCGTCTGGCGGTGCCGTCAACACGCCACTCGCATGCCGAACTGTGGGAACCTCACGGAACATCGGGTTCGCATGCCCTCCGGTTCGAATCCCACAGAGGTCGACCTCGCCATAATCTAGAGTTTGCGCCTTCAGCCCGCCCTTCGTGCTTACGAGGAGAGAACCCACGGAAGAACGTCCCCACTTCCTGAAGTCTCTGTCCAGGAGCTTGATGGGCTTCGGGAACGCGGTCGACCCTGTGCCTCTTTCGTCAGCCCAACACATTCGAATCGGGGAGCGGGAGACGCACCGGACGAGTGCATGACGATGCACACCCTCATCTCATCAACGTCCCCCATCGGAACCAGCGCCTCGTCCCCGCCCGCCCGTAGAGGTCTCGAAGAGGGGGACGGGCAGCAGCTCGACCGCGGCGTGGCCGTCCCGCGCGAGGAACTCGTTCGCCTCGCGCGCAAGCCGCTGCATCGCCGGGTCCGCGCTCACAAAGAGCCGGCGCACCCCCGTCTTGGCCACGAGGTGCGCGACCGCGATCGGGGAGTTGCGCGTCGAGATCGGGAAGGGCGTGACGGCGAGGTACATGAGTCCGACGAGGAATGTGTACCCGCTGATGGAGTCTGGGCGGAAAGGGGGCGAAAGTTATACAGAGGCACTTCACCGGGAACGGAGAGACGTGCCTGAGGTGGCGAGGATGCCTGCCACCGGCGTGCCGGTGAAGTCACTGTTCTCTAGGCCTTGGAGGTAGGGCACGGCGAAGCTGGCCGCTTTGCGGGCGGCGCGGTACACGTCGGGGAACCGGAGGGTGTGCAGCGCACCGTTCTCTTCGACGTACTCGAACACGGGGTGTTCGGGGTGGTGTTCGGCGTTGTGCTTGAACAGCTCGGGGATGGTGAGGGTGGTGTCCAGGTCGGGAGCCCGGAACGTCGTGCTCTTCGTCCCCTGGGCGGTGCGCACCGCGGGGTTGTAGAAGCTGAGCGCGCCCGCGAGGGACATGGTGGGTGAGAGAAGAGCGAGCTTGGGAGTCGAAGCTGTCTCTTCGATTCTTGTGGTATTATAAGATTCGCTCGGCGCGGCTCGTGCCCCGGGAAGAGACAGTATGGGGCAGGTGACCCTATATAGAGAACCCTAGGTTGTCTCCGAGACGGCGAATGTCACCAGTCCTGGCGTGCCCATGCGATTGACACGAATGAAGGAGCGCCTTTGCAGGGTTCGGAAGCACTCGCGGTGCAGTTGGGTTGCTCATTTCCGACGAGGTCGCCGCGTTCCTAAGTTGATTTATCTGAAGGGATCGAAATATCAGGCCATACCTTTCCTCGGCCTATGCATCCAAGAGTCAGCATATTGGAACATTGCTGATGGTGGTGCATTGCCAAGAGCCGACACTGAGCGCAGGCGCCGATGAGTTCTCCGCGCCTAAACGGCGCGCCTCTCACGGCAGTCACGCACCCACGTTCAATTCCAGTACTATGCGGGTACGATGAAATCCCTTCTTTCGAACCGTAGTGAGACCGGAAGGGAAACTGCTTCGGCAGCTCCCCAGTATGTTTAGCGCTGCACACCGCGAGAATCGCACTCCATACACAACGGTTCTCAGCTCGCAAAAAAGCGGCACGCAGGCACCACGGTCCACAACAGACGCGTCGCACGCCGAAGCTCATTTCCAGGCCGGCGTGGACATCGAGTCGTCGAAATGATAGCGTGTCGGATTCGTGATTTTAAAGAAAACATAACAGTAAAAATACAGCTGCTTCAGTCGTCCCCTTTCGGCGGTCACAGCACGTAGCGGAAGTCCCGGTTCTGCCGGTCCGTCAAGTCCATGAATTCCTGTCACCGAACCGCGCGCGTCAGCACCCGGAGGTCGAGCAGCGGGCGAAAGCACGCACCTTGTCGACCTTGCGCTCGGCCTTGGTCCCGTCGGGGAGCACGACCTCGATGTACACGTCCTCCCACTTCTCGTCCGGACCCTCCGCGTCGCGCCTCTTGTTCTCGCGGTGGAGGATGAAGCGGATGAGGAGGAGGAGGTTCGGGCAGATGAGGTAGCAGATCCCGATGATCGTCCACGGCACGTGGTTCCTGCGCGCGCGCCGACGTCAGCCCCCGCCGCGTCCGGACCGGCACACGAAGAGGAAGGCGGACGCACCTGGGCGAGTACTTGGCCTGCCACATGAACGGCGCGGCCGCGTTCCCGATGCAGTACGCGATGAGCATGATCGCGTTCGTCGTCACGCGCTTCGTGTGCCCCGCTGTGGTCGAGGAGAGCCAGGAGAGGGAGAGGACGAAGCCGGTGGTGCCGACGCCGGTGAGCCACTGCGCGAAGAGGAGGCCGACCTTGTTCTCCCAGGGGAGGAAGTTGATGAGCAGCACGCCGAGGATGTTCGGGAGGAAGTACACCGCGCCGACGTACGCGCGCGAGTTCGGGATGCGCGCGGCGAGGCGCACGCCCGTGAAGATCGTCACGATCTCGATCACGCCGTCGACGCAGCCGAGGAGCGTCGTCTGCAGGTTCGTGAAGCCGAAGCCGGAGACGATGATCGAGCGCTGGTTCGTGAGCGAGTTCGGGACGTTATCGAGCGCGGAGAAGAGCGCGAACAGCCACGTCTTGGGGTCCGTGAGCGCCTCGTAGAACTGGTCCATCTTGAAGTGCTTGTTCTCGACGCCGGTCTGGTTCTCCTGGATGCGCTTGACGGCCATCGCGCGCTCGGCGGGAGTGAGGAACCAGGCAGTCGTGGGGGAGTCCGGGAAGAGGAACCAGTAGCAGACGGCGCAGATGAGGGTGAGCAGGCCGGTGATGACCATCAGCCTGTGTGCGGTCAGCGTACTGGGATTGTGAGGCGGGGAAGAAAACGCACCACTGCCACGGCTCGAACTTCTCCGTCTTGATGTGCAGCGTCCCGAAGCTCAGGAATCCCGAGATGATTTGTGCCGTGCCGTTCATCAGGACTACCCTCCTCGTCAGCATCCTGCGTCCGGGGGCGGGAAGTCGGACTCACACCAGTACCCGACACGCAGCGTCTGCTCCTTGCGCGTGTAGAACATAGAGCTGACGATGAGGAATCCGGCGGTAATCGAGCCCTCGCACGCGCCGAGGATCAGGCGAACCGTGAAGAGGCCGCCAAAGTTCTTGCACGCCGCGTGGGAGCAGAGCGCGATGCCCCACACGAAGATGTTAATGCTGCGTCACAGCTCCGTCAGGCGACGCCGACTGTAGCGGAGAGTGGGGTACGCACCTCATCCATTTTCCAACGGGGAAGCGCTGCAGGGCAAGGTTCTGCGGGTACTCGAAGACGAGGTAGCTGAGGTAGAAGATCGTGCCAAGCCTGCGCGCGGGAGTGAGTATCAAGAGGCCGCGCATGACGTCACGCGTCGGGCGTACCAGTTGTATCTACGGGACGGGTCAGCGCGCACGCGACACAGTGAGGAAAATGTGTACGCACTGGTTCGTCGTCAAATGCGTCGCAGTTCTGCGCGTGGACGCGTGAGCTCACCCGAAGCTCCGGTAGGAGGCGACGTTGGAGGCTCACCTGATACCAAGAATAGCAGAGCTGCCGAGGGTCGTCTTGTCCATGAACTGGATCCAGTAAAGGACTGCGCCCCGTCAGCGCACGCGCGGCGAGACGAGCGTACGACGGATACGCACCGCACATGAGGGGGAGGATGTGCCAGTCGATCTTCCTCCTGATCCGATCCGACTCCTCTGGCGTAAGGTCCTCCAGGCCCGCGGCGAGCTGCGCGGCGGTGTCGACCTCCTTTTCCGCGACGGCGATGTGCACGTCCACCGCCTTCTTCTCGTCGATCGAGCCGTTTGCGCTCATCTTCGCGTGCGTGCGATGAGAAGGGAAGGAAAGGGGCCAGGGGCGCACGCGAGCCCGGAAGGCAGGCCCGCGGCTTTATATCGCGCACGAGGCGATCACGAAGCCCGCCCCCGCCGCCTTATCCGCGCACGCGATAGCGTACCAGAACCGAGCATATCTTTCTCAGGCGGTCCTGCGGGTGGAGCGTCCAGCCGGAGCGTACTCCGCCCTTCGGTCATTACGAAGATGGGCGGGGACACCGGACGGGAGATAGCTCTGGCGCTGTCTGAAGCGTTCGGTATCAGCGCGCGCAGTGCGCGATGCGCTTGAAGACCGCTATCGACAGGGACGAGAGCCGCTGCGTGGCGCGATAAAGCCGGGTGAGTTTTCTGCACCATGCTGGTTCGACGCCAAGGTAGATAGGACGGGGAGCCGCAGAAGTCAGCGCTCAGCCTGAGCAGTGGACGGCACGGTGTGGGACGGAATTCACAGGCTTACGGCGTCTCGTATGACACTTTGACTGGCAAAGTCTCCGGATCCATTCATGTGTATGTTTCCTATGTAGGGGTGCCTGAGTGCTTGGACGATGAAGGGAACCGGAGGGTCCTTGCAGGCCCTTGCAGGGCCGGCTGCACAGATCCTTGGGATCTTATCTGAGAAAGGTAGATTGAATAGGAGAGGCTCTTGCATGCTTTCGAGGGACATCTTACACGGTCTATCTCATACTGTTTGTTTCAGATGAAAGATCAGAAGTACTCGGAAATGACTGACCACGCTAATTTCGATCTTTCTGAAGGCGTAGGGGGACATCATGGTGGTTGTGAGTGACCGAGTGGTGGGTGGGTGTATGCGATGTGTTCACCCGCGCGTGCGCGTGCGTCAGTCGCCCATTTAGGAAGCACTTGGCGCGCGTCGCGATCGCCCTCACCGTGAAACGTTGCAACTCGCCGCGACATACAGGGGCCCGACACTCGGCCCGGCCGAATACCCGTCCGCTAGCAGACATTCCCGATCGATCGACCTCGTCTTGCGCAGGTCCGCGACCGTGCAATATCCAGGGCGAGTGCTGTCGAGAAAGTACGGCATGATAAGGACGTTACGGGACTCGACGTCCGTATCCAGAGGTTCGAGCATTACCTACGTGGTTTTGACGGAAGCTAGCCCGGCCAGAGAAAAGCTGGGTGTGCTCCGGGAGCGTGCACGACTCGTCGTACCAGTAAGTACGACGAACGAAACCGGAAGCCGTGTGCGTAGGGGGCGGAGAGTGTCTGCTGCGCAATAAGTAGTGGTTGTAGTAAACACCGACTAGGGTAGCCCAAGGTCCCAGAGATATCATAGATTCAGTCCGCCGAGCATCTATCCGCACCGAACACCGAAACACTGTACACACCCGCCCCGCCGTCCCGTCCGTATCACACCCGACGATCGTCCCGCGGGGCCTACAGCACCGACCACGCGCCCCCGGCGAGACACGCGAGGAGCGCGGCGCCCGCTGCGAGTAGCTGCGTCTGCGCGTGGGGGCCCCAGAGCGCGACGGCGCCGCTGACGGCGGCGAACGTCGTCGCGAACCCGACCGTCGGGTTCGCCCCGCCGGAGAGCGACGCCGTCGCGGCGCCCGAGACCGGCGTGGGGGTCGCCGTCGCGTTCTCGGCGGCGACGATGGAGAAGCGGGGGGATGTGCCGTACAGGATGCCGTGCGCGGAGTCGATGAAGAGCAGGTAGTAGTCGTCGCCCGTTGGGACGTCCTGCAGCGCGACGTTGAGGTTGCCCTTCGAGAGCGAGCAGTCCACTGCGTCGATAGCGGCGGCGGCGGGGAGACGGAGGGGGAAAGTGGTCGGCACGCATCGCAGGAGACGAAAAAGAAGGGCGGACGCACCGTTTCGCGCGACATAGATCAGCCCGTCGTCGCTCATCCGGGACATCTCGATGTCGAACGTGGAGACGGAGTCGAGGAGGCCCTTCGTCCACGAGATCGGGTTCGTCGCGCCGTTCACCCACTGCGTCCCCTTCGCGGGGGCGTTGATGACGAGATATGCTGCGCGGCGGAAGCCGTGGATCAGCTCGCTGCCCAGCACGTATCGCCGAAACTCTACTCACTTGCGTGGGCGACAGGGAGCAGTGACCAGGCGCAGAGGAGGGCGAGGAAGGCGGCGGGGAAGTTCGACAGCGCGAGCATCGTGGAGGGGAGAGGTCGTGAGGAGGCGGGCGTGGATGCGTTCTGCTCGGGCTGGAGTGTATGCGTTCGAGAAGGAGGATGGGGATTAGTCCGAGATTTGCGCGTGGGAGGAGTGGTGGCGGATTCGGCGGGCTGGTATAAGGCACGCAGTAGCGGCGTCGGTATATGGCGAGGAGGAAGTCCGAGGGGGAGGGGAGGCCGAGACAAACGAGCGGGAGGGGCAACGACTGGCGGGGAGCGTGAGGGAGGAGGCCGGGAGGAAGAGGGCCGTGCAACGAGGCGTTTGGCGGTCGCCTGGGCGCTTGGACACCGCCGAGCCGGCTCGTCCAGGAACAGTGTTTATTCGAGCCGCCGCCACGCTGTGCTGTATGTAGTGTCCTGTCCACGCTCACTACCCGCCCCCGTCGCGATACATGAAAGACGATCGCCAGGTGGTCAGAGTCGTGCCCACCGGGAGGCGAGCTCTTCTGGTCCCGTGTACCACGCGACTCGCGGCACCATCGGGCCCCGCTGATGCCACCGCCAGCTGATGTGGATAGAAGCACGGAGGTGCCGTATATAGCATACGGTGAAGATGACATTGAGAACAAGCACATTGCTCGACAAGTAGACACCGGCGTGGCAGGCGGTTGTCCCACATAGGGCGGTGCGCGTCAGCACGATCGAGTCCATCCAGTTATGTACTACTCCAGGGAGAAGCCATCCAGCACCGTCACTGCCTGAAGTGTTCAGACTCGGATTGTATCTGCAGATAGAGCGGGCGCGAACTACCATCAGTCAAGGACAGCCTAGAGCAGACGTTCGACAACGCACCCACGGCTCGTCCTGCCCCGCCACGTACTTCTTCGGCGGGCGCTCCCAGCATGTCAACCTGTCAACCTCCGCCTCGTTCTGGAGCGGCATGAGGATCCCGAGCTCGTAGTTCGTGATCTGCCGAACCACCGTTAGAGTCCATCATCTGACCTCACAACAAAGCACCCACGTTCAGCGTCGGGTTGAAGGCCGAGCCCGAGAGCGTACCCCACGCGGACGGTGTGAAGTTGTGCGAGCCCATGTACAGCCAGCCCACGGGCTTGTCCTCGCCGTCGCTGCCTGCGGGGGCGGCGTCGAGCGTCCCTCGTTTGTCGCGGAACGTACCAAGGACCATCTGCCAGTCGCAACGTCAGCGTTTCTTACCAAAACACGCTAGCTGCAATAGCGCGCTGCGCGTCAAGGGCCCAGATCCCCGCCATAGACCGGAGCGCACGAGAGTAGGCCCACCGAGTGCGAAGGCGAAGCCGTATGTTTCGTTCGAGCCTACAATGGCTCCACAGCCACACGAACGAAACCTACGGCTCGGATTGCCCGGTGAACCGCCCGTCGGGACGAGGGCCCAGCGCGAGTCCACGTTTATGAGCAGCAAGCTCACCTTGGAATGCATGAGCACCTTCCCTCGCCGGCTCCGCGTTTCGTGGAACAGCTGCCGCGGGAAGTTGGCCGCCTCCCACTGCTGCCGCCGACAGAACATCGTCCCGCCCCCCGCCTCGCCCAGCACGCTCTCGCGCACGTACCGGCCCGTGGGGAACATGATCTTCACCGGCGGGAGCGGCAGCTTCGCGCGCCGCGCCTTCGGGCCGTCCAGCCACGTCTGCGCGGAGACGCCGCACGCGGATGTGTGGAACTCGTTCAGCCACTGGGTCGTGTATTGGCCGATCGAGGAACCCTTCGAGAGATCGGAGATCAGGCGGAGATAAGGGAGGAGAGGCAGAGGGGGGCAGCACCTGGCACTCGAGCATGAGCTCTTTGTTCGCGGGCGTTTTAACGCCCTTGTCCATGACGGACTTCATGAGGCCCGTGTGGCCTTGTTGGATGACCTGTGCGAGTCCGTCAGACTGTTAGGCCTAGCTTGCCGCGTTCACCTAGTACATCGCTGTCTGGCTCCGCCACAGCAACCAGCTCCCAATGCAAGGCATCCCCGGACCCGCTGATGTGACGGAGCAAACCGAAACCCGAAAAAGGCGAACAGGGAAAGAGAGGGATCGTACATTTGGCCATCCCTCGTGCTTCCCAGCGATGGACGCGATGAGCGCAACCTTGACTTTCGAAAAATCCCAGTGCGTGCGGAGCTCTTCTAATCTCTGAAGAGGAAGGTTCGGATGCTGTATAAGGGGGTCAACGAATATCCACAATTGAGAAATCGAGGTGGACTGACGTCGTTCCGGAGTAGGTTGACCAACGCAGGCGCGACGTTCACTCCATGTAACACACGGACCATGGCTGATGCAAAGTCTTCGGCAGCATTGGGATCGCGGCCTTCGGCGCAATTGGCATAGTTCGTTTAGGTACGTCCTGCACCCAAACTGTCTACAATAGCACAAGCAGCTCAGAACGGTGTTGAGGGTCAAACGAACGAATATCACATACGTTCTCGATATCTCGCCAGTCATATTGGATCAAGTTCGCGGTTGAGATCATGATCCGCAGTCGATCTCTGAAGAATAGCTGGAGATCTGCATCAGTCAAAGGTCTTGCGGTAAGGAGTTCGTGCACACCGACCAACATGAACTAGAAGTGACAATGTTAGACTCCTCGCATATATGAACTGACAAGTCGGGATACGCACCTTCATATGCATACATCCGCGTCCGCCACGCAAGAACGGTGTCGTCCTTATCCAGTTTGGTAGGATGGACTTGATAGATGCCTCTCCTGCGTTCACGAGGTGAGCATATAGTCACAGGCTTGGCGACAAAACACCCTACCAGTCTGGCTGTGATCAACCGCAATCACCGGTGTGCTCCTCGCAAACATTTGGTACACCCAGGAGAAGTCCCAAACGTACGCCGACACAATCGCAAACTCGATTTCTTCCTTCTGTCCCCACCGGTGGCGGTCAGAACCAGGTTCTAAAAGCACTTGTGGCAATATGCGCTCGAATTCGAGAGTCACTCACTGGCGAGATGATATCCGACAACCTGAAGTCTGACCGAGTATCTTTGCGCGGATCGACGTGCATGTTCCCCGTCTGTCGCAGCTCGCCATCCCAGAACCGCCTTTGTCCTGAAGACGACGCCCCCGCCCCCGCTCCCGCCACACCCATCCTGGCTCTTCCCGTAGAAGTGCTTGGCCCGGCCCTCGACGGCGCAGATGCACCGGCGGCAGCACTGTACGAAGCAGAAGGACGGTGGTCGGCACGACGCGGTGGCGCGCGAGAGGGTAAACGAGAGATGCGCTGCCTTTTCGCCTGCTTCTGCTGTCCCCCGTCGTCCTCGTCCTCCTGATACTCCTCGTTGTCCGAGTCCACGAGATCGATCGTGCTTGCCTCCTTGTGCAGGTCCGGACGTGTGCGTTTGAGACGCGCGAGCCGCTCTGCCTCCATCTGCCGACGTTCTTCGGGTGATATCCCACCCACGAGCGGTCGTGGCGGGGGAGGCTGGGTGGACTGCGGCTCCGGTGGGTGGACGGGGTGGAAGGCGGGGTGGAGGTGTCATCGTCTTCAAGGTCGTTTGAAAGATCTATCACCTCGGGTGCTTGACGTTGAGGAGGTCCACTCTCTCTCAGACTCGCTGCGATAGCTCTGGGACATTCACGGTTGAGGTTCGTGGGCAGAACGTCAAACTGAGACGTACTGTCGAAATGCTTCCTCTTCGTCATAGCCGTCGTACATCCTTGTTCGGGGTCAGAGAGACGGAGAGAATCAGAAGCAGCAGGGGATGACTCGAGGGAACGATGCCACAGGCCGGCGCCCGTCTCACGCGCGACGCGTCGCGCGCTCCACGTGACGAGCATGAATCTACCTACGTCATTTCGATCGCGTCATCGGACTGATTTTCAACCAGATCACATCATGCTCTCCGCCAACTTCAACAGAACGCACCTACACTAGAATTTATTCCACGTCGTCGCAGATGCCATCTCGTGTTCGTCCTGGGTCCGAACATTTCGTGGCGTCACGACTTCAAATGGTCGAACCCATGTGTAGCTTTACTGAAGGTCATGAACACATGCCATAAGGTGAGCTGGGATGGTTGCGACCGTGTCAGCCAAAGTCAGAATTGACAAAGTCTGCTGTGACGCTTCCCAAGGCGTCCCCCGGGTTGAAGACTCGATCATTAAATATACAGAACCCATGTCAAACATCTGCAAGCTTACAAAGTTTAGCCCCCGATTATTGAAGCTGAGTATCTCACCCCAGTAGTGATTTTTTCTTGCGCGAGACTCGATGGCAACTCCATTCGTCGCGGGAGCCTTGCTTCTGCATCCCGGTGCCAGGCCTAATCACGTCAGTAATACAGTACGCACATGCTCTTCGGACTCAATCGCTGGGTCGGGGGAAACTGATGGAAGAACGTATAGATGTCCCAAATATTCGTACATATTACTGAGCGCGATTAGAGTCCATCTCGGATCGAATGAAAATATTCGGCGGGCCCGGGCGGGTATTAACCGGTACCTCAGCGACGTCGAACTCGTCGGACTCTGTGCCCTGGAGTAAACGATGATCCTGAGCTATTTCTGCCGTTCCTGGGGCACGCAGACTATCTTCTAAAGCATACGACAGTGGCATGAGCGCAGAACTGATTCAATCAGCCACTCAGAGTAATAGTAGCAGGTAGTGGGAATTTGGCCCACAGACATCATGCCGATGGCTTGATCAAGGTAAGTATGGACCCTTCTGAGTTCTCAAGTGCCAGAAGCTGAGCGTAGTGTCGTGATCATAGGACCTCCACAGCTTATCAATTGAACGTTTGGATGGCGGCGCGGCCCGCCACTCGGTCCGGTGTGATCCGGGGCCTTTAAAAGCTCCTCCTCGGTGCGCGCGGTTATTCCGGATCATCAGCTTCAACACTTTGTCCAGACTCGACATCCGCGTCTCGAGCCCCACTGGTCGCTGAGGCAGAACATCCTCCAACCTGTATTCTGTGCTTTTCTCCCCACGAATCCCGAGCCGCAAAATCCTGAGCGTTGGGGCTGCGGCCCAGTACTCACACTCCTCCGCAGCTTTCAACGAGCTGCGTTCAATATCACAAATCCCCGCCCCCCCTGGCCCCTGCCAGACTGCCACAGGAAGTTCTGCACAGACCTGAGACGTCTCCTGCCTGCCGGTTCTTTCCTCGGGCGCGCACTAGCCCTACCCGAGGTCTCGGATAAAGGTTTCGCCTTCGTATGGGCCTGCAACTGCCTGCGCAGGGCGGTCGCCTTCAACGTTGAAGCCGAGGCCGACGCCCCCGCCAAGGCACATCGTGCACGCGCTTGGAGGACGGGTCCCGCGACAGGACGGACTCGTGGGACGCGTGGTGCCCTGGATTCCCCTTTGCTCCCTTCTCCGATCCGCTGGCGTGAGTTTACGCTCGACCAAAACGAGAACGGCCTGGTAACCCGATGTCGCTGAGGAAGAACAGCGCGTTTGCGCGCCCGGCCCTGGCACTCGCGCGTATATACGACCTTCCCGCGACTAACGCTTTCCCCGCCGTCCAGCCCTTCTTCCCCTCTCCAGTCCATCGCCTATCGCGACACCCCCTCTCGTTACCGCCAACGGGTCAACAGGATGAGCACCGCCGCAGCCCCGTTCGATGTCGTCTCGAAGTCTGTTCTCCGTTCTTGCCCTGGTGTTTGCACTCATTGAATCCGGCTCTCGTCCACAGCGTCGGTCCTCTGTTCTTTGCGGGGATCTTCGACTCGATACTTCTTGGCGTGCTAATAACGAAGATAGCCTCCTACTTCAGCGCTCCGAAGAGGGACCCGACGTGGATTCGTCTCCTGGTCAGTTTCCTCGTGATCCGATATACTTATGTACAACCCACTCACAATTTGTCCCGTGCAGGTCGCTGCCGTACTCGTCACTGAGTGCGCGCATACATTCCTCAACGTCGGGTCTGTGTACATACCCTTCGTTGCTGGCTTCGGTAACTACATAGGACTTCTGTATGCGAACTGGGGTAAGAAGCGCTCTCTCCGACTTTTTGACAGATATAGTCGACTAACTATTCTCCTTCCAGCTTCCGAAGGAGGTGCGTTCAATGCAGCCTAGCGTGTCCGAGGGTCGATACTAATGGTGGCTCGTCTGTCTGCGATCATCAGCTCCACTCACGACTGTAAGCCGTTCATGCTCTCCTAAATGGCATCTCTCTGACGGCCACTGTCACACAGGGCATCGTTGCTGGGCTTGTTCAGTGGTTCTTTGCCTGGCGCATCTGGATTCTCTCCGGCAACAAGTTGATCGTTGGACTCATCACATTTTTCTCAATCGTACAAGTCTGTGCGTATGCTCGTTCTCACCTACGCAAGCGGAGTCTAACTTTGCGCAAACCGCAGTGGGTTCCATCGGCACGCTGATTGCAGTGATTCGTATCCCGTTCTCGCTCGATTTCTACAAGTTCCAGCCGATTGTTATCACTTGGTGCATTGGTGCCGTGACGTCAGACCTGCTCATCACTACCACGCTCGTTTACTACCTTGTGAGTCGCCCGCCACCGCCGTCTCGTCTTGCGAGTCGCTAACGTCACGGCGTTTAGAAAGTCCGGAAGACCGGCGTTGCCTTCACGGACACCCTCATCGACAAAATCTCGCGCCGTACGTACCCGCTCTCCTCCTCGCCCCCTCACTCGCACCCGCTAACCTGCGCCCGCCCAGTGATGATCCAGACGAACCTTCTCACGTTCATCTGGAACATCATCGACCTCATCCTCTACCTGCGCGTCACGACCACCGCGCACCTCGTCTTCAACCTGACGATCACGAAAATCTACTCACTCTCGCTCATCGTCTCGCTCACGTCCCGCGATACCTGGAAGAACGAGTCCCCGTCCTCCAACGTGCACTCCCTCTCCGGCACGACCGCCTCGATCCCGCACATCCGCCAGGGCCCGACCGCGCTCATGATGCGCTCCCAGGACAGCCGCGGGGGCGCGCCGGGCGGCAAGATCTACATCGACGTCGAGGCGCACGAGATGGTGCACGTCGACGAAGACGTCAAGTCGCCCGGGCTCGCGGAGAAGCGGGGCTCGCGCTTCAGTCGAGCCACCGACGACGCGGACGTGGAGCGTGGCTTGGGCGGAGGGCCGGCGGTGTAAGGTCTGTTTGTGCTCCGTCAACCTCCTCCTCCTTGGCTGTTTCGCTCGTCGGTGTGAGCACTTGCCTACCCGCCCACTTGCGCCGATTTATCTACTCGATCGGAACGCTCGTTGTGCCATGTTTTCGCTGCTGCTTCGCGGCACTGCGCTCCGCATGGACTACCGTACATTGTGTTATAGAGAGTGCGACGCCCGTGTTTCGTTGTTCACCTGGTGTTCCGAATGTCCCCACAATCACTGGTTCCTTCGTCCTCGTCCTCTTCCTCCCTGTGCGACTTACCGCTGACGCCATGTTGTCCTTGTACGTGCCGCGCTGCCTTGACTTTACCGAACTTGTTCTCGTTCCGTCCACTGTAAAGTACGGTTTCCACGTCTCTGGGTATGCATTAGAGTTGATTTGTATCACAACGTTGTGCACCATTCGTCTAGGCGTGCCCACTCCTCGGCCGTAGTCAAGATCGGCGAACGTCGGATGTGCGACTGAACGCGCGTCTTCGTCGTGCGCCACCGCAACCAGCGGTTCGATGCGACGTCGCGCACGCCGACCTAAGTATCGTTGCAGCGCGGCGCACAGATGCGCCACAGCCCCGGCAAGTGCAAGTCTTCCGGGTCCCCCGGCCGGCGAGAGAGCGGCTGGAACCGAGACTAGACGAGACCGGGTATGACAAAACACCGTGTCCGACGGCGCCCGCAGCAGTGCCGCGTGTTCATCGACCTCCCGCGAATCGCGATGGCACTTACCGAGACTTACGGCCGATGGAAATCGACCTCTTCATCATGTAGCAGGTTTGTCGGTGTTCCTGGCCCTTGACGTTCGAACAATTGGCGGGCCTCGCTCGCTTGTGGCCGAGACTCAATCAGATTTTTCGACGGCGGTAATTTGGTAGCGCACGCAGCCCGCTGCAGCCCGGCGACCCTGGAGAACCCTGGAGGTGGAAACGGCAGGCCTCACAACGACCTGGGCGTCGCGGGAATGCGGAGCGCCCATTGCCGTTTCCAGATGTTCGAAACTTTACTCCCTGCCCTTGAACTGTTACGGTCAGAATTCTCTTTGATTGTAGGCATGGGCCATCGCTTCGCACAAACGTGTTCTCATGGAACTCCTGTGTGCCGGCGAGAGCCCGTGACCGGGTCTCTGTCGAGCTCGGTTCCTATTGCTCGATACCCACTGCTACACGCGGGTCGCCGTGCTCCTGATTGAGGGACTTCAAGGAGGCACCTCGTGCACGCTAGCGCGCCCCTCGCCGCCATCGTGCACACTCGCGCGAGTACACCGGTATGTTACCTCGCCGTCCCACGCAGATCTCAATGTCGCCGAGCATGAAGCAGATACACATCTCTTCGAAGCCTGGTGTGCTGGCCGTTCGCCTGCTGGAAGTGACCTTTCCTGAACCGTTACGCATAGGTTTAGGTTTCTGTGCTCGCCCACACCCGCTCTTGTAGTGACAATCCAGACTGGTCTCCTCACCTCCTCCTGAGTCCTACGGTACTACGGCCCCGACCGTCGAGCACGCACCTGATCTTGACTCTGACCGCGACGAATATGCACTCGCTCCTGCCCCTCTTCTACAACTCCCATTCTCCGCGCCACGGCAAGCGTGCGGGTCAGCTCCTCAAGGTCTGCATCGAGCAGCCGGCGTGAGCTATCGGGGCGCACTGTGTGCGCTCTCCAAGCGCGTGGTACGGTGCGTAATGTTTTCGTGTATCTTCCCCTTGCGCGATACATTGCGTCACACATAGATGATGTATCCTCGTCCGTTACTGTTGGCTTTTCGTATATTCTTAGTGAGCAGTGCAGCGTTCAATTATCTTGGACTCAACGGAACAGGAGTTACTAGTGAACCAAAAGCCTCGGACTAGAGACTTTGCGAACATCGTTGCACTATACCACCATTCACATACTACGATATAAAAGCCTTCATCAGGAGAAGACACGCAATCGTTTCAGACAGCACCAAAGCAACGTCTACGTTATACAACCACATTAACTTAGTGTAGGACGAGCAAGTACGGGGACAACCACTGGCGAGGCGCTCAGTCATACCACCGTTCCCGCAGGCGCTTGCGCGTGACGATCGGCTTCACAATCGCTATCGCGAGCGCAAGGCCGGCGATGGTCACGACCAGCTGGGTCTTGTTGAAGCTCTCGCTGAGGACGTCGAACGTGTTCGATGGCGCGACGCGCGAGAAGAAGAGGTCGAGCCCGTACGCGAACACCAGCGACGTCGACTCAAGGAGCGCCGGTGACGTCACGATCTTGCGCACCTTCGCGACCTACACGAAGAAGGGTCAGTGCGGAACGAACGAGGGGAAGACGCAGAAACAGACCTGGTAGTTGTGGGATAGAACGCGCTTCGGGTCGTCGGGGAGGACTGGGTCGTACTGGATCAGCCACTCTTCCATCTCCTGGGCTGTCGGCTTTTGTTTTGGTCTCCGAGGGTCGAGGAAGCGCCGTTGCAGGACCTGGACCTGGTTGTTCTGGTTCGCGACTGCAACGAACATCGCATCGTCGGCAATACACTCGACACATGAAGTGAGCTGGACATACTGATAAGATCCTTGATCGTGATGCCGTAGGTCGTTGACGTGGACGCAACGGTGCGGATCCCACGGGGAAAAGATGAACGCTTGCTCGTACACGCTCACGGACATTGTCTCGTTGCTGAACGAAGATAGATCCGAGCTGGAAAGAACACGGTGAGCTTCGTACAGCTGTATCATGTTGCGCGACATATCATACCTCTTTATCTTGTCGTCTGGCCCATTCCCCTCGTACAGCTCGACCGACACCATGCGCCAGGTCTTCGCCTGATTCACCCCGACCTCAGGATCGTAGTAGTGATACACAAGCCAGTTTTCCACCAGCGTCGCTTGAACTGTGCACTCGCCATCGGCCGCCGGTAGCACCGTGTGGTAGATGACCGTGCCCTTGGCACCGTCAACGAGGTACAGCGCGCAGGCTGTCCTGTCAGAGCGCGGAGCGCCAGCCGCGGGTCCAGTGACGACACCCACGAGGTTTGGGTTGAGGTACTTGTACAGCGTCGTGCGATTACCGAGCACCTTGCCCAGCGAGGCGACGGGCTGGTCGGTGGGGCGCGAGAAGAGGTAGCGCACGTCCTCGTGTGGGGGAAAGGCAGCGACCATGTCGGATACGCGATGTGCCGGCCGGTGAACTCCACCTTCGGCGGGACCTGATGACCGGTAAGCTGGCGCTGGCCTGGGGGGCCTGTTCGGAGGGGAATGCGAAGGCTCTCGGCGACGTTCTCGAAGGCAAGGCGTGCCTCGTCTGTGTTGGGGTACAGGTGGACCTGGAGGAACTCGTCAAGGTGCACGATAACCCGTGCAGACTCGGTCTTGAGCGAGTAGACCTCGACGAGCGGTCCTGACACGATATCATGACCGTTGAGAAGGTCCTCGTGCGTCCCGTCGGCTCTTGCATCGCGGCCCGTAAGTGCATCGATGTGGAAAAGCACGGTATCAACGAGGCCCTGGGGCGCCCATTAGCACTAAAGACTACGAGTAAAATAGTCGAACTCACGTTACTGGCCTTGCGCTGAGTAACGATTGCGACCTGGGGAGCCTCTCCTTCTCCATCGCTCGCCGTCCGGATGATGAACGACTTCGCAGGGATGATCTTCCCCCCGACCTTAGCCGCCCACCCCAGTCCAAACACACGGCTCCACATAATGGCTCCATTCGCTGAATCGAGACCGTACACCTTCCCATGCCCAGTGGCCGCTACGATGACTTTCCTGAAGCCGAAGGTATCGCGCGATAGGGGCTCGGACACATTCACGGGCGCCGCGACAGGCGCGCTCACGGATGCGTACGAGCCCGTAACGAATCGGCGCACAAAGTTAACGGCGTATTGCGGGAAGTCCTGTGGAGTCATGGCGTTCAGCGGAAATAGACTTCTGACACTGACATGAACGAACGTTGCGTACCTGAGCGTCAAGCAGTTGTCGCGCAAGGCGAGTACTGAAGATGTCTTGCTCCAGATCGACTTGGGCCGCGACCTTGCGTTCGGGGAGTTCGACGAGCTCGGCAATCCGAATATCAGAAAGACCCTCTTCGCGCGACCACTGCATCTGGTCTTGCTGCCATAGCTGGACCGCCCCGGTTGTTGTGGTCAGAACCAGCCTCGAGAGGACCTTGAATTCTTCAGGATTAGCGGTCTCGACTGCAATCTACGACATCATGATTAGTTATGAAGATAAGTCCCCGCTGGAAGAAGGACGCACATGTTTGATTATGCCATGATCGCCCGTTTGGAATGGGAACGTATAACCAGTGACGAGACCCTTGCCATTCGCAAGGTGCGATGCGAATACATGGGAAGAGGCAAGCTAAACTCGTGTCAATCTCGACGCCCAAGAAGACGCAACCATACGGCTTGCCTTCAGTGTGTGAAGCCAGAAGACGCGTGCAATGTACGGATTTCCATCGATGTCGACACCACCCGCATACAGAGACCCGGAGCGCGTTGGAGATGTCGACTGTAGAAGACCGATCAGATGAAAGAAGCACACAGGCGGCAAGAACACACGTACAGAGTCCGAGAATTGCCAGATGACGTTCAAACTCAACTTGTTGAGACCGAGAACACACCCAGTGCCGTCCTCGGCGGTTGCAATAAATTGCCCGTGCCCAGCGACCCCGACATCTTGGATGCTCTTGTAAGAACCCTTCACAGGAGTAAGCTTCGTTTTGAGATCGGGAACCAGCGGGAAGGACTTGATAGTGTTATCTTCGAGCATGACAACTCTGGGAGGGATGTCGGGAACCGCGTGGTGGGACAGCACGAAGACCTGTGAGAGCCCAGTGGGTAGATTGGTAGGGTAGTCGCCAGATTGGATGAGCTCGCCCGTCTCTGTGGATAGTGAAGCAACGTGTAGCTGGTACGACGCGAAGGACTTAGTGAGTCCGAGGAGATAGACGGTTTCGGGCGTCACAAATATCTTAGAATAGATGACGGATGATCTGCAGGTATATTAGAAAACCAATTGCCGAAACCATAGGAAGTATGAGTGCGTACGTCTGGTCAGGAGCAGTCCATCCCCACGTTAGCGTCCCGGCATGGCGGTCGAACCGGCGCAAGATGTGCCCATTGGAGAGGACGTAAATGTCTTTGCCTTCGCTGTCAAACGTGACCGCCGTGCCGAGGTCTTCAGGCTGTTCAAGGAGACCAGCGTCCGGAGCATGCAGCTTGTTCTCGAACAGCAAGTGGCCGGTAGAAGGATCAAATGTGCGGAGATGAGCTCCTCCTGGACCAGACAGTGTCGCGACAACTAAAAACAAATTAGTCCATCTAAGCGCAAAGAAAGGCAAAAAGAAGTGCGACGTGGGTAAGCGCACTGGTACACGCGCTGGGGTACGTGTATGTCCGATGCAGGACCGGTACAACTATGTGGGCTCAACGACGCTACATCCTCAATTGTCCCTCCGGCTAATGAATACAGCATACGCGCACGTATTGTCCCGCGGAGAGCGCGCATATAGCGTAGGGCCAACATGCTGCCCACACCAAACCTCACGCACTATGCCACAAAAAGCATATACTCACCATCGTCATGTCTTTTGAATCCCAGTATATGATCATCATCATCGAAGAGATGGCGCCACGCTATCCTTGACCGCGCCGTGAGCTCAGCCCTCCCCTCTCGCTGTATGCGCGCGACTCACCCAAAGAACCGTTCGCCGAGTGCACCGCCGCGAGAACGTTACTCTCCGTCGCGGTGAGCACCACACTGCTTGAACCGCCGTTCGCGAGCGTACGCCGGTGGAAGACCGGCGCGGTGGCCGCGGACTGGGTGAGTGGGACGCCAGCGAGGGCCTTGTGCCAGTCGGTGACGCCGACCTCGTACGAGTGCAGCGCGCGGGCGCACCCGCAGAGTATCAAGAGAGGGAGCGCGGTGAGCCTCATGGAGGCTGCCGGGGGCGGGTGGAAACCAGAGGGTGAAGGGGAGAGGGGAAGAGGTCTGCAGCTAGAGCCCGCGCCGCCGTGCGGACAGGGACCGCTGACGCGCTGCAATGTAGACGCCCAATGTGGCCACGACACGAGCTCGGCTTGGCATAAACACTGGTAATACTCAAATATTCAAGCTTTGTGTTGGGGCGTTGAACTCATGCAGTCAACAACGGTGGGATAACGATTCTACTATGGATGCAGGACTAGATACAACAAGCAGACACCTAAGAACCCACACAGGCTTGGAAAATATTGTCGGGGATCTGCGCTTCAATGCTCTTGATGAAGTCGTGTAAAGCTGTCCACTCAAGATTGGGCACTGGAGTACCTTCATGCATGACGCGTACGAACATATTCTTGTCAATCGTTTCCCACACCTGGTTGCTTTTGTTAGAAACAAATAAATCACATCGAGTGCGCCCGGAAACTCACCTCCAAGACAATCTCTGATCCAAGCGCGGGCCAACGCAGTGCGCCGTTCTTCCCGAGCCCGAGGAGGGCAGCAAGGCGGATCATGGAGCCATCATGGCCAACATAAAATCGGAGCTTGAAAGTCTCTTCACCAGCCTGGAAGAGTTTGAGGTTATGGGCGAGCTCAAGCATAAAAACGCCTGTTTACATATACGTGAGCGAACCATAGCCGCTCTAAAGATTCACCAGTAACGTACCGAAGTTCAGCTGGCTGTAGGTCGTTGAGTTCTCCGCGGTGTTCCAGATATAACTACCGCAACGTGTTCAGTACGAGAACACGTGTATAGAACGCACCGACTCACTTGTATTCGAAATCGCCGAGAGCAAACACTCTGGCGGCATCGGCGTTTGAGACGCAAGTGCCAGTGGAGTTGCAGGGAAGAGGATGGTTGTGGCAGGTACGCGAGGTGAACGTGTCGAAGTAATGATCGTCTGTCGGGATACCCGGTCAGTCTGCTTTGGTTTCCGAGCTTCTGCGATCACGAAGCCGAACACTTACACCATGATTCCCAGGCGTTCATCCCGAGAGTGCCCAGAGCCTCTCCCAGACGGACACGGAGATCGTTGTTCTGCTGTAGATGATCCGTCCAAGCGGGCACACTCTGATACGCGTTGCGGATGGCGTCTGCATTGGGGCACGGATAGCTGGGTGGAATGGAGTCAATCTATCCGAACGCATATTGTCAGCTCTCACAGTGGCGTCTATACATAACGCTGCTTCGACGCACGTTTTCGGGCTGAGTAGTCACTGGGAAGTCCTTGACCGCCATATTGGGATCCATACCAAAAAGCAAGCCGCCTGCTACCTGAAACGTGCGTGTAGCCGCTGACGTGCGAACGAGGATATCCTCCTCGTCGACCTTCTTCAGAAAGCCCAGTTTGTTGTGATAAACGGACCAAAAGTCCTGGCATGCACAGTCATTGACGCGCGGGAAACGATAGACATCGGTGTATACGCACCTTGCCATGTTTGACCGCGTCATCTAGACCGCCACGGGTAAGCTGTCCCCCGTCGCAGGTGCCATTCCAAAAGAGTGAGAGGAAGGGATGCCATGACGGGCTATTGGTGTTGTGAAAGACTCGCGCTGTGTCCGCATTCGTACCATAGCTGAATTGCGGGAAGTCGGTGCAGTCCCAGGGCAACGCGTTGAGCTCGTTTTCCGAAGGGTACAGGTTGTCCGGCGTCCGCTAACATCCCACCGACGTCAGCATGGGCACATAGCCAGGGTCACGATACGTGCACTCGTTTCCTCCGCAACGCCCGTTATCCCGCCTAACGCTGCCCACCGCATCGCACAGGCTCACATGCTCGAACAGAACAAGAGAACACACCTTATGGTGACGAATGACCGCGTTCAAGTACACGAGCTTCGCGTGCGACGCATTTGTAGGCTTGGTATAATGCTGCCCGTTCACATGCGGCGCGTTGCAGTAGTTGTATGTGTTCCACGGGAGATCCGACGGAGTGATTGAGGAGTTGTAGACACCGTTGGCCGACGCGAGGAGTCCATCGCCAATGGAGACCGAGGAATCCACGTTGCTGGAGGCTCCGAGAGCCAGTGCAACAAGTGAGTACAGCACCGGGGCACCCAAAAGCGTGCTCTTGAGCGCGTGGAGGTGCATGGTAGTCGTCAGCAGCCTCTGAGGCGTAGCAGGCATAGAGTATCACAGCATGAAGGTCGAACGTGCGTGCGGAGCTTCGTCAAGTCTGCCGTAACACTAATGTTCGGGGTTTATTTAAAAGAACTTTAACGAACTTTCATTAACGGTTTGTTAACAGCGTTTATAAACGCGTGTGTAATAGGCCGCATTGAGCAGCCGTTTTCATATGTTTATAAACGAGAAAGTTACAGGCGCCTGAGGGATAGCATCAGCATGGACGCGCCCGCGACGTGAGCCGCACGACTCCCGGCAGGACCCCCGAAAGCGCCTATAGAGGGACCGCCGACCATCCGGACACGATTTGACGATTTTTGGCCCTCGGACCGGTCGCCATCCGGACATCCGGAGGGCTTGTCCCGACTGCATGGCTGCCGAAGGTCCGGACATGACCTTGAAGGGGCCGGGAAGGGTCTGCCGAAGCCCGGACATCAGCCAAGTAAGACCTGAGGTAGGCGCCGATGCGGGAAGTGGGAGGAGGGTTTGTTCAAAGCTATTACTCAGTTGAAACACTTATTGGAGGGAGTCAATAAAGCTTTAAAGCATCATTTAGTAATCATCCCGGCGTCAATCAGAATTCAACAGCCCACTTTTGCGCACAGGTCGAGAATTCCCGCTAAGTACAACAAATTTCTCTGTTCATTCCATGCCACCTTGCTCTGAGCAGCTGCGATGAGCTTTTCGCGGGGTTTGAAGACTTTTTGCGGCGAAAACACGAATTAGCGCCCGTAAAGCGCTCCTGGAGGACTGCCGAACGGTCCGGACGGGCAACCGCCCTGGTGCTGGAGGACCGCCGAAAGTCCGGACGTGGGACCTCAAATAGTCCGGACATGAAAGTCGCAAAAATGGGCGTTTGTCGGCGGTCCCTCTATAGGCGCTTTCGGGGGTCCTCTCCCGGCCTCCTCCTCCGTCCCTTGCTCCTTTCCACCGCCCATGGGTTTCCACCGTCATCGCGACGCGTCGCGCCATACTATCGCCCCCTTTCTCGCCCGGCTCGCGACCCTCAATCCTCGCTGATGGCTACGACTGGACCAGAATTGGGCTGCTGCTCCGCTCCAGCTATCATCTGTTTCACTGGTAGTGCATTGCTCTTTTGACTTCGTGTGCACCTGTCCTAGCAGTTCTACTAACCAGATGTGCCCCGAGCAGCACATGGTCTTGTCGGGGCGTAGTCGCCCGGTTCGACGCCCGGTCTTGGATGTCGCCGAGAATATCTGGAATTTTGAGTTGAGATCGTCAAACACGCTTGAAGATGCGGCTTCAAAGGCGAGTCTGATTTCTGCCTCCATGTTCGCCCCCACGCATCATGATGTCTCCTTCTGTGTCACTCCCCAACACTCTGGTTCTGCGACTGAATACTCCGCATGTGTTCAGATGTTCTCCCATCGACCATCCCTCCCGCCGACTCCGCTACATCTCCTTGCGACTTCCGCAGCTCGAATTGCGACCCCGAAATGCTTGGCGATTGCAGCTCAAATGCTGTTGTCCTTAAATGCAATCTCGAGGTCTCACTGGCCCCCGGAGGACGTCAGTGTGGTCCCTGCCCTGTCGTTCGGCTCTGGCGGCACACGGCAGCGTCCCACCATTGTATGTATCTTGAACCAAGTAAAACAACGGTACGATTTGCTGATACTTCGAGTTTCATGGTGGGCCAAACCTCATCGGCTCGTTGTAAAATTCCACGAGCTACGAAGGCTGTCGAAGACGTCGCCGAATAGCAGCACCGGCACTGAGAGAAGTGCCGACCATCCAGCAGTCAATGTCGATGCCGAAGATGCGGAGGCTATGGTTGAGTCGGCGATTCTGAAGACGATGGTCCTCGAGTCGCTGACAATGAGTTGCTGATCTCACGCCAGAAGCTTTCGTCCCAGAATGCGCACACCGGGAGTGGGTGGAGGGTAAGTAGCACATTGGTGAACGTCGACTTTCTCGCAGATGCGCCGATTTCCGGCGCTCGGAAAACGCGTGCAAGGGCGCCGTCACGCGTCATCCGGCGCCGAGGGCTCGCAGAGCGTCACCACATGCCATTGTACTCATCTCATGGGACTTTTCGTTCGTAGCTATGTAGTTGAGATGAAGCGCCCATCCTTGTTTATGAACCGGTTTATATATACGTTAATAAACGCGTTTATAATAGGCTCGTTTGTAAACTTGTTCAAGATTCGTGAGCATTTACACCCCGAACGCTACGTAACACGCTGGGAAGGCGCGAGACTACGTGCACGGTTGTCGCAATAGTCTAGAAAAAGTTCAAGATTTTGTGTGGAAGAAAACAGCAAGTGGAGATCAAGAATGAGTAGATTGGATTCGGAGGTACAGCGACATGCTTTGGTAAAGGAAAAGCGGAACGCGATTCTCGTCTCACCAATAGGGCTTGTTATGTAAGATCTCACTGATTAAAAAGCATGTTGACTTTGCCGCGCGCTGTATTGACCGGTTGCCCCTTGTCAAGGCTTGAATTTCTAGTAACATGCAGTGCCTTGGGGAATGGGCACCATCTGCCTCCTGGTCGACGCGCTCGAGCATTAGCGTTATTTGAGGCGGACTCGAGTCTCGCCGCTCGGAGTCGCGGATCGCCCCCCCCGGCGCTACTTCAAACTCCAATCTCCGCGGCTACATTTTGATCTCCGTCCGGAGCCGGGGCCCGGCGGCAGGGGGCGGCGGGAATATCGCATATACTGATTTAGTCCTCCTCTTCCTTCCCCTCCTCCTCCTCCTCCCACTGCTCCGCACTGTGGGCTATGGTCGAAATCACTATTCGTAAACGTCCACGTACGGAGGCGGTGGTAACGCAACGGAAGTTCTTCAAGAAAACTGCGAGGGGGAAGGTCATCAAAGGTACGTCTCCCCTCCGCGATGCTTTTGTAACCCCGCAGTTAAACCACGCAAAGTGTTACGCGAACGATACCTGCGTGATGATGTTGCTTGTGGAATCCATAGCTGCGGCATTTGCACCAGTGACAAGGACGTCGTTCTCCCCTCCTCTGGGTCGTTGGGTCACCCGTCGTTCCCGGACGGTCATTTCATTATCCCAGACACGAACATTTTCCTCGGGCAGGTTCGTCACGCATATAACCATTCCTCTCGTGCATCAATCTACTCCTATTTCTCCCCATTGTCGTCTTTGTTTCCGTGGTGTGTAAGGGGGATCTACGAGCCGTGTTGCTTATATGATACGCATATAGATGGACTTAATGGAATCTTCGTCATTCAACCCCCCAACCATACTGCTTCAGACCGTAATGGAAGAAGTCCGACATCGTTCACTGCCTCTATACAATCGTCTGAAGGCCCTTGTCAAGGCTGACGACAAGAAAATCTGGGTTTTCTACAACGAATATCGCTCGTAAGTAAATCACCCCACTGTATCTGGCAAAAATAGACCTCGCCCTCCCAGAGAAACGGCAATCATCCGGGAGGAAGGCGAGTCTCCCAACGACCGCAACGATCGAGGTGCTTCCCTGTTCTCATGCCAAGCCGCGTACCTCACTTAACCCACGGTCGCAGGGATCCGCAAAGCGACGTCGTGGTACAAGAGCCATCTCGCGCTTGCTCGCCCTGCCGTTCGCGGCCAATCGGTGCCACCGCTTCCGTCCATCGTGTTGCTCACCGACGATGCCGCCAACCGGCAGAAGGCGGAGAAAGAGGGCCTGACGTGCTTATCAGGTGTGTCCGGTCGCGCAATTACCCAACTGGAACGGCCTTCTGACCCGTTGCAGTGAGGAAGTATGTTGAGTGCATGAAGGAGTCTAGCCAGCTTCTAGATCTGTTGTCGGCAGCGGGTAATGATGGCCTAGATGCCACTGCGGCGGTCGCAGCTCGCAGCGCACTGTACCCGGAGGTGCGTTCTCAGGCCAGTCCACCTACAATCTGACACTGAGAAGTTGTAGTATATGTCAATGGCTACGCTGCTCGCTGGTGTCAAGTCCGGACAACTTCATCAAGGGCATTTTAACGCAAATCAGTATAACTATCTCGAGGTGAGATCCGTTTCCCTTTTCTTACTGAGCGGGATTGAGACCGCGTTACCAGGGGAGCGTCCCCGTTTCAGGCTTCGACCGCGCGGTCTTGCTTGTCGGGCGGGAGCATATGAATAGGGCTGTACAGGGTGACGTTGTCGCCGTCGAAGTTTTCGACGAAAAAGAGTGGAAGGCCCCTGGTGACGAGGTGGTGGACCAGGAAGGTAAAATCCTCCAGTGCTGGCGGGACACAGAATATTTACCTCTGAATAGCTACGCTTAAAAACGACGACGCAGAAAATTCCGACGAGGAGCCAGAGGACGATGAAGTGGTCGCGGAACGCAAGGTTCTCCGGGAAGAAGCGGTCAGACAGGCGGCTTCTAGTAGGCAGCCCACCGGCCGCGTGGTCGGCATCATCAAGCGGAATTGGAGATCGTACGTTCCTGTCCTGTGGAAGTCCCCGTCACTAATCCAGTACCATTTTCCAATGTCCATTCACCTCGCAGATACGTCTGTCATATCGATAGCACGTCATTGACCTCGACGAACACGACGTCACTGTCTCAGCAGACGGTCTTCGCCACCCCAGTTTCCCGCCTTCTTCCACGCATTCGCCTACGAACCCGCCAAGCCCCCGCGCTTATTGGTCAGAAGATTCTAGTCACAATCGACCGATGGGAACGTACCTCGCGGTACCCGGAGGGACACTTTGTCCGAGCTCTAGGCAAAGTTCAAAGCAAAGAAGCCGAGCAGGAGAGCTTGTTGCTTGAGTTCGATGTGCCGTATAGGCCATTCGGAAAGGCCATTCTTGACTGCCTACCCCCAGAAGGCGATAAATGGGTTGTGCCGCCGAAGGACGCCACCAACCCAAACTGGCGGGACCGAGAGGACTTGCGAGATATGATCATCTGCAGCATTGACCCTCCAGGTGCGTGTCGCTCACGTGGCCCATGCGCAGCAAGCTCGTTGACGTACTTCCGCTCAGGGTGCCAGGACATCGACGACGCTCTACACGCGCGCCGTCTGCCGAATGGAAACATCGAGGCTGGCGTCCGTACGTCCGCCACAGTCCCGCGTTCACTTCCGTCAGCAGCCAGCTGACATTCGGCCCAGACATCGCCGATGTGTCCCACTTTGTTCATCCGGATACCCCAATGGACCACGAAGCGGCGGCACGTGGAACGACCGTTTACCTGGTTGACAAGCGCATTGACATGCTCCCCGCTCTACTCGGCACCAATCTCTGCTCCCTGCGCCCGCATGTGGAGCGGTTGGCGTTTTCGGTGATATGGGTTTGTATCCGCGCCCCGCTAATCTATTGACTTTGCTGATTCCGACTCCCAGGAACTGTCACCCGAGGCGGAGATCGTCAACGTGCGCTTTATCAAGTCCGTAATTGCCTCGAAATCGGCGTTTACGTACGAGGAAGCCCAAATCCGCAAAGATGACCCGTGCGTGGACACCCATTGCGTCCGCGAGAGACTGCTCGGTGGCTTATCATATCCTCAGGAAACAGATGGATGGGCTCACCGAGAGCATCCGACTCTTGAATCATCTTGCGAAGAAGCTGAAAGAAGGCCGGATGAAGGCCGGAGCGCTCAACCTCGCATCACCCGAAGTGAAAATCCATCTGGACAGCGCCGAGTCTTCCGACCCCGTCGACGTGGAGCAGAAGGAGCTGCGGGAGACGAACAGCCTGGTCGAGGAGTTCATGCTTCTCGCGAACATCAGCGTCGCTGGCAAGATCCAGGAGACATTCTCCCAGACCGCCGTGCTCCGGTACGCTTTGCACCTTCGTGCCTCAGAGTCGCGTCTCATGAACCGTCCACAGACGCCACTTGCCACCCCCACATATCAACTTCGAGAAGTTGCAAGACATTCTCAAGAGGCGAAAGGGACTGGCACTTGATGTCTCCAGTTCCGGTGCTCTAGCTGCGTCGCTCGACCGTTGCGTGGTAAGCACCATCTGATAAGTACCGTTCTCTTCGACTCGACTCCAAATTCAGGACCCAGAAGAGCCGGCATTCAATACGCTCGTGAGAATCATGGCTACCCGGTGCATGCTGTCGGCGGAGTACTTCTGCTCAGGCAGTGTGGCCCATGACACGTTTGGCCATTATGGCTTGGCAAGTGCCATCTATACTCATTTCACGAGTCCGATCAGGCGCTATGCAGGTACGATACTCGTTCTAGTCTGCACGTTGGCAGCGACCGCGATCGACACCTCCTGAATCTGTCTCTCTCTTTGTTCTCACAGATGTCTTGGCCCACCGCCAGCTGTCTGCGGCAATCGGGTACACGCCGCTGCACCCCAGCCTTCACTCCAAGTCACACGTCGAACGAGTGCTCGAAGTGGTGAACAAAAGACACCGGATGGCGCAAATGGCGAGCCGAGCGAGTGTCGAGTTCTACGTTGGCCTCGCCCTCAAGGCCCGGAGCAGCAAGGGGGTCGTCACTGAAGACGCGTTCGTTATCCGGACGTTCCGAAATGGCCTCGGTGTGTTCGTGTCCAAGTACGTGGGCGCTTATCGGCGTTTATCACCTCGTGTGAATTCTGACGATAACCTTTGAACAGGCTTGGCATAGAAGGCCTTGTCACGTTCAAGCGCGGGATCCAATTCGACGCAGATAACTACACAATCACCGTGCCCGGGGAAGGGAAAGATGTCACGATCGCGGTGTTCGACAAAGTCAAGGTGGTCGTGGGGGTTGAGCAGGACAAAAACACACAGCGGGGCAAGGTAGTCATGGCACTATCGCACCCCATCGATTCACGCCGTCTGTGAGGTCAGTGTAGCATATCATTCAGTCTATGTGCCCAATCGTTACATATCCCCGGCCCTCGTGCCTTTCATATGCACTCGCGCATGGCAAAAAGCGAGGGCTGCCGCACCGATGGTGTCAGGCCACCACTCTCCGGAGGCTTCTCTTTTCGCATACAGGCTTGGTGCATGGGAACGCGCGCGAGCCCCCGGCCGCTCCGTTCTGGCCACTGAGCGCGCGGCGCAGAGGCTTCTAGCCTCCTGCTTCCAGAACCGGCGTCCAGGTCAATCCCGGCACTTCGCGCCAAAATTAAGAGCAATCCAGAGATCGTGCGCTCCCGTGGCCACGGCCCCTGTGGGTTCGTGTCACCAGTTGCCTCCCACTGTGCTGTTCTCACCATTTACCTAAGGATTATGCCGGCCACGCGCATCGTCCTCCCCCGGGAACACTCGGGACATATCCAGCAGGTCTTCGCAACCATCCAAGGGAGCCGACGCCCCCTGGGACACCCACCAGATGAACACTTTCGTAACGCTTCTTCGGCACTACCCCGTTCCTACGGCTGCGCGCCCAGTTCCATCTCCACCCGAGCCGAACCTGCTGGTATGGGAACGTTTGGAGGGCCATCGCGAATCGCGGAGGCATCCGTTGAAAGCGATAAATACGCCTGCTTCGAGAGCAGAATCGTCATCCCCCCTCACTTCCTGCGATGTCGCTTCTCGACCCCCGCACCCTCGCCCTCGTCGCCGTTGCTCTCGCCATCGTCGCCGTTTCGTCATGGCGCCGCCGGCGCTCGCTTCCTCCAGGTCCCAAGGGCGTCCCCATCCTCGGCAACATCTTCGACGTCCCTAAGGACTTCGAGTGGCTCACGTACGATCGCTGGAGCCGGGAATACCGTCGGTCCCTGTGTTATTTTTGCGTGTCGCGTTCTCACTCGAGGATTCTTCGACAGGATCCGACGTCATTTACCTCAACCTTGCGGGTACCCCCGTGCTCGTGGTCAACTCGGCGGAAGCCGCGCATGAGCTCTTCGAAAAGAAGTCTTCTCTATACTCAGACAGGTGCTGTTCCTGAGCGTCCACAGGACCAATTGCACGTCTCACTATTCATTTATGCGCTCCAGGACACGGCTTCCAATGCTAAACGAGCTGTAAGGCGCAGCGCCCATCATCGTTCAATATAGATTGCTAACTGAATTGTTACGTAGCGTCGGCTGCGACTGGCACTTTGTCTTCATGGGCTATGGCGACAGCTGGCGAGAACGCCGGCGCGTCTTCCACCAGTACTTCCACCCGAACGCGACGATCGAGTATCGCCCGCGCACGCTCAAAGTTGCACGCGAGCTTTTGCTCCGACTGCTCGACACTCCAGATGACTTTATGGTGCACCTTCGGCAGTGAGTGATTCCACTGTGCATTTTCTGACAGGCGCGCCTGATATATTGGTTGCCTGCAGCATGGCTGGTTCACTCATCCTAGGGACCGTCTATGGGATTGATGTCCGACCCAAGGACGACCCATAATTGCTACGGCGGAGACAGCTCTGCACGCCATGGCCATGGCCGGCAACGCGGGGGCTTATTTGGTCGATACCATTCCCATGCGTGCGTTTAGGTTTTTGGTAACTCTGCGTTCACTCGCTCACTGATCTGCAGTGAAATACGTCCCGGCCTGGTTCCCTGGCGCGAAGTTCAAGCGTCAAGCCGCCGAGTGGAAAAAGGCGACGGATGCGATGGTGGAGCGCCCGTTCAAGGCGGTGATGAACGCCATGGTAAGTTTTACCTGTTCGCTCCCGCCGGCGTTGTAAATGAAAATTACGTCTTGCAGGCTGAGGGCAAAGCAGTGCCATCCATAGTCACGTCCCTATTGACTGGTGAAGAGGACAGGAAGCCCCCGGAGACCGTGATCAGCGGTGTTGGTGCTGCTGCATATACCGGTATGTGTTCACGACAGTCCTCCCCTTGACAGGTGGGCTCATTCACACATGTTCCACAGGCGGTTCCGACACGGTTGGTGCATATCACCGTATACAGAGGACGCAACACTCACATCACATTACAGACTGTCTCAGCGCTGGGAACGTTCTTCCTCGCGATGCTCAAATATCCGGAAATCCAGCGCAAGGCCCAGGCTGAGGTCGACCGAGTCGTTGGCTCGGATCGCCTCCCCGACTTCTCCGATGACCTCCCTTACGTTACGGCGCTTGTGAAGGAGGTCTTGAGGTGTGTTCTCCGTCCATGCTGATTTTGCCACAACTCATCACGCCTGTGACAGGTGGCAACCGGTTACGCCTCTCGGTTAGTCGCAATATTTTTTCTTCACAGACGACTGCTCACTGCACCTTCCCAGCCGTGCCCCATCGCCTCACACACGATGATGTGTATAACGGCCACCTTCTACCCGCTGGGTCCGTCGTGGTGGGCAACTCGTGGTGGGTTCCGCTTCTTGCTTCCGCGCGTACCCGACATTGACGGCAACGCGATCTCCAGGGCGATCTTGCACAATGAGACAGTGTTCCCAGAGCCGGAGGAATTCGTCCCGGAGCGGTGGATCGACGAGTACGGGAAACTGCGGCCGGAGATGCGCGATGCCGAACTCGCCGCCTTTGGCTTCGGACGGCGCATCTGCCCTGGCCGCCATCTCGCGCTCAGCTCGACGTGGATCGGGATCGCGTCCGTGCTCGCAACGTTTGACCTCCAGAAGGGCGTCGATGCGGACGGGAACGTCATCGAGCCCGAGGTCAAGTACACGAGCGGCCTGGTGTCGTGAGTACCCTCCCATCGTGTTCTCTCTCAAGCTTGAGAGGCTCGGGGCCATTTGCGACCCTGACGCTGATTTGTGTCGCCGACAGGTACCCGTGCCCGTTCAAGTGCGTGTTCAAGCCGCGCCGGGAGACGCCGTGGGCATCGTGCACGCCGCTGCGCACGAGTGCGAATGAGCGCGGGCCCCCGGGAGTGACCGTGGTTCTGGATCTTCTCTTCTCCCGTTTAACTTCGCGCCCTGTTGCACCCTCGCCCCTGTGCACCCGGGCTTCCCTGCCCTCTCCGCACGCACCCCTTCCGTTCTCCACTTGTTCTCCACCGCGTTGCCAAATCGTCGCTCACGCCCCGCTCTCGTAACAATACATTATTGCCTCCCTTGCTATGCCTCGTTCTGCGTTCTCTATCGCTGCTATCCTTCCCGCTCCGGCCCATACGTAACCGCGTCTCCTGTGCTCCCGTGCTCTGAATGCAATCCCCTTGTTCAATGTTCCTATCTCAATCGTGCGCGAACCTCCAGAGCTTCACGGACGCATCTAGAGCGACTGGCCCCCTGCGCCTCCGCGGGAGCCGCACAATCCGCGCTCCCACCCCACCCCTGCCCCCCCTCGGGGGAACCGACCTGCCCCATCTCCCTAGTCGCCGTGCTGACGGTGCCCGAACCTGCGAGCCCTTCCCCCTCCCCATCCTGTCTCCGTCTGGGCCATCGTCTTCGTCCGAGTCTTCGTCCGAGTCTTCACTCGAATCCGAGTCTCCCTCGCGCACGGCGGCGGCGGCACCCCCGAAGTGGCGGGAGCCGGCCACCGAGAGCGCGAGCGGGTGGAGCGGGTGGAAAGCCACCGAGCCCACCGCGTCTGTGAAGAACGGCACGCTATCATCAGCGGGGTCGGATCCCGTTCGCGAACCCGCCGCCTCTCAGGGAGACGCAGGGAAGCGGAAGGGAAGGGAGCGGGGAGCACGCACCGCCGTGCGCGTGGAACTGGAGCGCCGGGGTGCGCGCGCCTGCGTCCGCGGCGGTTTCGGGTTCAGTGAGGTCGAAGACGGAAATGCAGCCACGCTGCGTGCGTGCGTGTGTGAGTGCGTGCAGGGACGGTGCGCGTGGAAATGAGTTGCCGGCGGGAGTCGAGGCGCACGGCGCGAGGCGCGTTCATGTCCGCCGGGTGGGGTGGGGTGGGCGCGGGGCGCGGGGCGCGACCACGCAGCGAGGGCGTGTTGCACGCGTGGCGGACACGGGGGAAATGGCCGTGGGCGCGTGGTCGCGTCGAAGAGGGGGCGTGGAGTGCGCGTCGGTCAGTGTGACCGTGAAGGGGGACGAAGGCCGCGAGGAGCGGGGGATGGGGACTGACCTCGTCCCCAACGGCGAGCCGCGTGCCGCCTAGGTCGATGTCGAAGCGCAGACGCTGGTTCGTCTGCGTCTTCGCCTTCGTCTTCGCTGCGGGCGCGGAGCCTTTGGGCGCGGCGGACTTGTCGTAGAGCGCCACTGGGCGGGTGACGTCGCCGCGCAGGTCCCAGGCGTAGATGGTGTCCGTCCGCCGGAAGGACGCGTACAGCAGGTACGGCCGCGCTGGATTGAACGCGAGCTGTCACACGCGTCAGCGACATCAGAGCATGCGTCGTGTCGCCCAAACGGACCTGGGAGACACTCGCGCGGACGCCATATCCCGTGCCGGGGGCCGGGTGTGTGTCCTCTGCGCCGACGAGCATCACCGGTGCTTCTCCCGCCGCTTCTTGGAAAAGTGCGATGTTTGATGAGGTCGGCGCGGATGGGTTGAGCGTCCCTGCAGCGTACAGGTCCGACGACACGTCAGGGGCGAACGCGAGCGCAGACACGATCCCTGGCGCAGATGCGCGGGTGAGCAGGGACGCCTCGGCCTGGGACCGAGCAGGCGCACCTTTCAGACCGTCGCGGCTCTTTTTCGACGGCGTGATGTGCAAACGTGTGCCTTCGCCCGGACGGTGGACGTCGAAGACCTCTATCGCGTCCTCGAAGCCGCAATAGAGCCTGGCCAGTGCCGTCAGGTTACGTACGGCCGGGGAAACGGGAGTCGCGAGAACATATACGGACCTGCTAGCGGCCACGTTGAATGCCAGACTGTGGGGAGCGATCTGGCGTTCCCGGTGATCAACGATGCGATAGGACGCGCGGAGCTATAATGGGCGGGGTATTAATGGTACACGAAAGCCCGCGAAGAGACGAAAGGCGACTTGCCCTTCCATCAGAGGCGTCGAGTAGCTTCACAGGACACTCGCGGACCGATGCCACAAAACAGAAGGATGCAGGGTCGTGGATGGTAGCAGACGGGTACCACGCGAAGTCGAGTATGGGAGAAGGCTGCATGATCGATGCCGGCAGCGCGGCGTGTTTTGAGGCATCTGCGGTTATTCCGAGCAGCTCAGGAGGCCTGCATGAGGCTGGTCAGAACAGGCTATTAAGCAGTTCTGGAAGATGCTGATGCGACTTACAGCTGCAGGAACCTGAATGTCCTGTCTTCGCACTGTGCGAGGGCGGCCGAGCCGTCGGGACACCTATGAAAATATGTAACTGTGAGGGGATGCCGGAGAGCGACCTCTGTGCCGTGGATACCATTTGGCAAACCGAGCAAATATGGTATGATTATGTGCGTCGGGTTCTCCTGAGGTGTTTTCGGGGAACTGAGCAGAAAGCAGTTGGTGTGGTACTCGGCCCGTGTCATACACGGGCGGGGACCAGGCGAGGGCAATCTGCTCTTCGAGATTTTCTTCCATCGCAGTGGAAAAGTTTCTATGGAAGATATGTTGGTCAGAAGGAGCAGTTGAACACTGACGCTTAGCAAGAACATACCTGTTCAAGCAGGTTGTCAGATATTGATTGTTCAGTGAGATGATGCGCGCATTGTATGTTGAAATGAGAACGTGAACGATATCGATATCAGTACCGGCCCGCTGACCTGGAATCCTTGAGGAAGCTTCCTGCACGTGTACTATCGCGCACTATGACCACGCGAGGCGAGGGCTTGAGATGCAATATGAGCAAAAGGTGCGAATGTCATCGTCATTTAAAGCATCTAACGCGCGCTCAGCACCTATTATGGAACTTATGAATGTGGCTTACCTTCGGTCCTTACCACAAGCCACCTACAGAGTAAGTAGCGTGTTATGAGTGCGCGGTCTGAGTCAAGCAGCAACATATAGCCGCCCAAAGACGCGAGGCCCACATACCTCGGCGTCTAGCGCACTGCAGCCCTATCCTCGCCCCCGAGCTCTTGCTCCTCTCCGTCCTCCTTTCGTCCTACTCCCGACCATCACGATGAGCACCGTCGGAGCGTCCGCGCACGGCGCGCAAGCATTCGTCTCGCTCGACGATGTCGTGACCCGGATCACGACCACTCCCCCGACCGCGCAGCTCGCCCAGTTCCTCCGCACCTTCGCGCAGAAGGAGACCCGGGACGCCGTGCTCGCGAGCACGCTCGGCAGCGGCCAAGACCCGCTCGCCGTCCTCGACCCCGTGCGGAACACGCTCGGCTACCTCTTTATCCTGTGCGTCCTCCTCACCTTCCGCGAGTCGACTCGGGCTCACAGGCCGCGCCACCCCCCCACAGGTCCGCCCGATTGCAGGGCTCGACGCTGCCGTCGCCACCGCTCTCCGCCATCGAGGACTTCTGCAGCACCTTCGAGCCCGAGCAGGCGCGATTGGCCCCGGATCGCGGTACGTCGTGCGGGCGCGTGCGTGGTCTGGGTGGTCGGTGGCGCTGATTTGGAGCAGTGACTCTCCTCGCCAAGGGCATCCTGCGCGTGGCAGAACAGTCGGCGAACGTGAGTACCATCATCCTCATCGTTTTAGGAGGGTTGGAAGGCGTTCTGGGAGCGGGGAGGAAGGAAGTGGGGGAGACGCGGTTGTGGCGCAGCGCGAGACTGACGATGCTCTCTCCTTTCTTGATCTCCAGCCCAAGTATGCCATTCGATCACTAGCAAGCCTCGTCGCGCGGTACCCGCCGAGTCCCAGCTACCTCACAACGCTGCACCCAATCTTTGTCCGGGTGAGTGTCTCTCGATCTTTCTCCCTCCCCGCACACATGCATTCTGCTCCTAAGAGCCCGTCCGACTGCATACATCCACTCCTTCTACGCATACGTGCATGCACCCGGTTGGGACACTGATCATCCATTTCCTCCTTTAGGTTTGCGTAGCCACGGGCCACTATGCCTCCGCGCTGCCAGTGCTTTCGGTGCCGATCACGAACGTCGACACCTCGGTCTCCGACCTCACCTACAACGACCACCTCGTCTACCACTACGCAGGCGGCGTTGCGCTCGGTGCGCTCAAGCGATGGCGTGAAGCGGAAGAGTTCTTCGAGATCTGCGTGAGCGCGCCGGCGCAGGTCCCCGCCGCCATTCAGCTCGAGGCGTTCAAGAAGCTCGCGCTGGTGCAGCTGATCCAGTATGGCGAGGTAAGCTTCCCTTGTGGCCCGTGTATCCGTGGATGGAGGGACGTGGCGCAGAGGACGAAGGAGTGATGCGTGCCAGAGCACACCCCGTTTTGTGGCAGCAGGAGAGCGGGCTGGGCACAGGGCGGGGGCATGGAGCTGACCGAACGGTTTTCCGACAGACGGTTCCGCCACCAAAATACACGCTGCCCGCACTGGTGCGGATTTTCAAGAACACGTCGTACAACACGTTCATCAAGAACTACCCCTCTACGACGGCGGTGCTCCGAACGTGGGTGACGAAGGAGGCGGACATGCTCAACACGGTCTGTCGTCGTGCATCTGCGGCGCGATTGAGGGCGATGCTCATGAAGGATGCAGGACCAGAACACGGGCCTTGTGAACCAGGCGATTGAGCGAGCCCCTGTATGGCTGATCAAGAAGCTCACTGCGACGTACCTCACGCTTGGGTTGAGTGACATCAAGAAGCAAGCTGGCATCGAAACCGTGGAGCAGTGTAGGGAGACGATCTTGTCAATGGTAACTGTAGTCCTTGTGGATCCAGTGTGGTCTTCTGTTTTGCCGGCCTCCCGCAAGCAGATCTTCCCAACGGTGATCATTATCGGGCTCTGTGCTGACATGAGGTTTATTCTGCTGCAGATCGACGCGGGCGAGATCAACGGCAGCATCTCCGCGGACGACACTGTCACGTTCGCAGACCCTGTGCCCGAGTTCTCGAAGGACCAACTGGACCGATTGCTCGTGTCCGCACAGCACAACAGCGCGCTGTTGGCCGAGACGGAGCGTGCGCTGAACACGAGCAAGGAGTACCTGACGAAGGCGACGAAGGCGAAGGACGACTCCGGCTGGGGCGCGGACGAGGACATGTACGGGGCGAACTCGATGATGGGTGGATCTGGGCATGCGCCGTGGGCAGACGAAGTGTCGTTCGCGTGAGGTGCGAGGTGCGGTGAGGGATGGGGAGGGACGTCTGTTAGACCTGTAGCAATATCTGTACCATGTCGACGTGTGTATGATCCAATCCCAGCTTGGCTCTCCCTCGTCACCAATCTGACCCTGTTCCGTTCGTCTATCTTCGACTCGCGCTCGTCTGTTGGGCGATAACGGACGGCAGGTCTCTTTACGAGCTGCACCTCCCTCCGCGGATTGACTCCATCGACTGGCATATAAAGCGGATGGCTGCATTTAAAGCTGCCCCCTCCAAACTCTACTCGTCTGTTTTCCTCTGTGCTCCTTCGACACGCTTTCCTGCCTTGCGCTCGCAATACTTCGCAGGTTCAGCTGAAGCGCCTTGGTCTTTCGGATTCCACAGTGAGTCTAATTCCACATTCCGTTTGTTGCGGGGTGTGCTACTCGCCATGCGCTGTGTCGTGTATGTGGACTAGTGCGTGGAGGAAGAGCGGGCACGAGGCAGAGTGATATGTTCTGGCCAGGTCTCCCCTGGAAATAGGCATCCCCCCGGCAACCCATCATATCCCCGTTGGCAACCGTCTCCGGGTGCGTCGGTTGCCGCGGTGGTCTCCGCGGTCAGACACACGAGCTACTTAATTTTCGTTTATCGAGCAGGCCTCAGCAGTGGTTTAGTACGTCACTGGCGCAGAGTCGGGCGCGGGCGGCACTGTCCGCGGCGGCATTTGAGAGGGACGCCCGTCTTCGTCCGCGACGGCTTGAGCGTGGCCCCTCTCTCACGACTACGACAACGGTCGACGGACGCATCCTCCGCAAGATTGGGATCTCCAGTCTGCATCCGCAATCCACCCCGCCAGCTCGCCCCTCAGCCCCTCGCCGACTCGCAGCAGCCGCCCGCCAGCGCACACGCCCCATTTCGCGACTACAAATCGGTCTGGGCCACCGTCTAGCGTCTGATCACCACCTTGCCCACCTCGGGCCCATCCATCAAAAGACATCCCGTGCACACATTTAAGCCGCGAGCGTCCGGGCGGTCGACATGCACCACCGTGCCTACCCTGGCCTCGGGCACAGCCCACCGTCCTCGCCCTCGTTCTCGTCGCCCGTGCCCAACGCCGCCCACCCGCACAAGCACCCGCACCCGCCGACCTCGTATCCACACCCGCCGACCTTGAACCCGAACTCGACCGGCACGTCCTCAGCTCGGACGAGCAACGTCTTCAACCCGAAGATCATCGACGCCAGCATCCGCGACGTCACCGGCTGCCTCTCCGACGAGCACAAGGCCGACGTCCTGCTCTACGCCATGGCCCACCTCAACCTCGACCGGTCCGTCCCCGCCTTGCTTCCTTCGTTAAAACCCGCCGTGTCTAATACGTAGTTCATTTTCCGCGCGTGTATCCTACTCCGCGCCACAAACCCCGTGCCCGCGCCTATACACACCCGTTGTGCCCTCGCCCTGGGCAGGTCGCGGACACTGATAGAGAACGCAGTCCAGTCCTGCCTCTCGCTCTCCAAGTTACCGGCGGCGAACGCCGCAAAAGCGCGGTTGATCCGCGCAAAGGCCCGGCTCGCCGCCGGCATGCACGTCGGCGCGCACCAAGGTCAGTCTGGCCCGTTCTGGCCCGCCCCCGCCCCGGTCGCTCACGGATCGCGCCGCGCCGCGCCCGCTCTCCCCACAGACATCCTCGCCGCACTCGAGCTGCAGCCCCAGAACCCGGAGGCCTCGGCGCTCATGGCGCAGCACGTTGCCACGCCCGGCGAGGTCTGTCCTTCTCGTCGTTCCTTGTCGTTTGCCACGACGACACTGATTTTTCTGCGCCCCCCCCTCGCCCGCTTTCCCACTCCCCCGCCGCTCATGCCGTTGCGGTTCGCCTCGACCGCGATGCCGCACTCCACGAAGCCGCTCGTCAAGCCGGACACCACCCCCAAGTTCTCCACCGAGATATGGCGCGAAATCGCCCTCTGGCTCCCCCCGCGCGACCTCAAGGCCTTGCTTGGGGTCCCGCACGTCCTCTCCCGCATCGCCAGCGAACTCCTGTTCCAGAGGATCGACATGCACTTTTGTGAGCGGCTCCCGCATGATCGGGTCTCCTAAATTGATGCTGATTGTGTCCATCCCGCCCTGGCCTATCGTTCCTATCGTGCCCCCGCCTTCTCCGGCCCCCGGTCCCCCACGGCGCTGCAGCGTCGGAGAAGCGCGACTCCCAGCGGAGTGCGGACCTCCTCACACGGATTATCACCGATGCGACGTTTGCGAGCCATGTCCGGACCCTCCGCGTGTTCGTGCCCGGGCGTGAGACCTCTCCGATGACGTTCCACACCGGCATGCTCTCCAACGCGCTCCCGAAGCTCACCAACTTGCGCAACGTCCACTGCGGGATGCGCTGGAAGGACATGTTCGCCTTCCTGCGCGTGCTGGAGACCATCAGCCACCGCCTCACTGGCCTCTCGCTCATGTGCGTATCTCAGCTGTCTCTGGGCCGTTCGCTGACGGTCCTTACCCGCTATCTGCGCATCTAGGCCCTCAGACGGCACGGGCGAGCTGCGCTTCCCGCGGTTCAGGCATATCCAACAGTTCTCGTACCACAGCACCGGCGGCGCGACGGCGCAGGTGCACGCCTTCCTGGTGCAGAACAAGCCGTCGATCCGCTTCCTGTCGCTGCACAACCCGAACTGGGCGTTCCCCGCGGACGCGATCAGCATCCGGAACCTGACCCACCTCGACTTCCAGGGCCTCTTCCCCGTCGACTCCCGCGCGTTCACCGACGTCCTCCAGGGCGGCCTCCAGCTCGAGTCCCTCCGGCTCGAGTGCATCCTCGAGTGCACCGCGAGCCAGCAGTTCCGCGAGAACCCGAGCGCGCTCCCCTTCCTCCGCCACTTCGCGTTCGGCCTGCTCGACTACCGCGCCAGCGACTGCGACCTCTTCCCCGCGATCTCCGCCTTCCTCCGGGGCCGCACGAACCTGCGCTCGCTGCAGCTCACCGTCCCGAGCCCGGACTGGGCGCTGCAGCGCCTGGGGTACGACGCGTCCGTCTGGGGCGTGCTCCCGTCGCTGCTCAACCTCCGGAGCCTGACCGCGACGCTCCCGAAGGACGTCGCGCCCCCGGTCGCGATGTGGCTCGTCCCGCGGGGCGTGCAGGCGCTCTCGCTGCAGAACACCACGCCCGCGAACCCGTTCGAGTTCGTCTCGGTGCGTCCCCGCCGTCTCCTTCCCCTCGTTCGCGTTCCGCCGCTGACGCCGTCGCGGGTCCGTCTGCAGCAACTGCGCGCGGGCATGCCGCCGCAGCTGCGGTACATCGGCCTCTCGCAGTTCCGGGACGTGGAGGACGTGGCGCAGGTGGTGGAGCAGGGCTTCCCGATGGTCCGCGTCGCGCGGTTCGACGACGACTTCTACACCGTCTCGCGCCAGGGCGGGAAGACGGTGCTGGAGGAGTGGCCGAAGGGCCGGACGCTGTACAACGCGCGGGACTGGCTCGAGTGCTTCGGCTGCGCGGAGGCCGAGTGGCGGGACCCGACGCAGTTTCTGTAGTAGCTCGTCCTGTCGTTCGCTGTGGCCTTCCTGTGTATGTAGCTGTCCGGACCGCGGTGCGCGATCTGACTGGATTGCTTTCGATGTTTTGGGTACGCTCCGAGGGGGGTAGTGTCGGCTGTCCGTTCGCGATCGCCTAGACTTTTGCTTTCTACGCTTTTCTTCTTTCCCGTCTCTCGTGTATCATGCATGTATCATACATGTATCTATGCACACACGCCCCACGGCGACATGCCTCCGATCCACCTTTTCGTTCTCAACCCCCATGTCTCCAGGACAGGATTTCTCACTGTCTTCTCACCGACACAGCACCGCCGGACGAATTGCTCAGCCGCGTAGTCAGCGGCCCGACGCCCATCACGTGGGCCGACGCCTTGACGCCATCTCCCGCCCCGATGAGGTCACCTCAAAAGTCGGCCACCGACGACTCTGCCTCGCCCATCCCGAACACCTGAACCGCGACCGACGCGTATGCTCAGCCTGCTCGCGAACCTCTTCCGCGCACCCTCTCTCTCCTCCCGCGGCATCTCTCCCACACAGTTTCTCTCCACCATGTCCGGTGCGTCCGTGCCCTCCCGCCCTCCCGTCCCTACATCGCCCCCTGACATCCCCGCGCACGCACAGGCGAAGGCGCGCCGTCGGTCGCGACGTTCGCGTCCGGCTGCTTCTGGGGCACGGAGCACATCTTCCTCAAGCACTTCCCGCCCGCGCAGGGCAAGGGCGTCCTCCGCACCGCCGTCGGCTACACCGGCGGGCGCGCGGACGCGGCGAGCCCGGACTACCGCACGGTGTGCGCGGGCGCGACGGGCCACGCGGAGGCGGTCCGGGTCGAGTTCGACCCCGCGGTGGTGGGGTATGCGGAGCTCGTCGGTGCGTTCTCTCTCTCTCTTTCTAGGCGGGACTGGGGATGAAGAGGAGCTGACCGGCCGTGGCCCCCGCAGAGTTCTTCTACCGCACGCACGACCCGACGACGGCGAACCGGCAGGGCGGCGACGTGGGCACCCGTGCGTCTTCCTTCTTCTTACGTCCCACACATCTGCGTGCGTCGCTCACGCCGCGCGCAGAGTACCGGTCCGTGATCTTCTACAACACCCCGGAGCAGCTTGAGGTCGCGAAGCGGGTGACGGACGAAGTGCAGAGGAAGCACTTCGACCCCAAGGGTGCGTATATGCGTGTTGGGTTCCGTGCGACGCGGCTCGCTGACGCGCGCGGGGCAGGCAAGAAGATCGTGACGGAGATCGTCGAGGCGGGGACGTGGTGGGACGCGGAGGAGTACCACCAGAAGTACCTGTTCAAGAATCCGACGGGGTACCAGTGCCCGACGCACCGCCTGCACTGGTGAGCGAGTGGAGGGGGTCTTGGCTCGGATTGTGCGATTGGAGGTCGGCGTTGTACGAATGGATGTGTTTTCCCGCTCTCCAGACGGTTGAACTCCGCTGAGTATGCTTGGAGGGCAATACACGGTCGGAAGGCATGGCCATCGTCACAGAGATGTGGTCGAAGAGGAAAGTCGCGCAGCAGAAACAAGAGTGCGACAGTTCTAGAAGTACATACGCACGAGTCCTCCTCTCCTCCCAACATCACCCATCCGTGGACATCGACAGTGCCTCCTCGCCCTCAGCCTGCCCCTCTTTCTTCGCCTGCTCAGCGAGACGCACCCTGCACGGGGACGAGCGTGAGCGCATGCGGCGCATCAGGCAGGCAAGCAACACACCTGTTCCGAGCCAGCAGCACCCGCACCGTCGTCTCCCTCTCGCGCGCCGTCAGGCTCTCCCAGTTCGCGATGCGAGAGAGCGTCTGCAGCACGTCGGTCTCAGCGCCGGCTTCCCGCGCACATCCACCTGCGGCCAGCGAGCGAGCGACGCACCCCGTCCGAGTTGACGACCACGGGCCCGAGCTTGTCGAACCTGAACGTCTGCCCGCCGTTCACGACCGGCTGCTGCACCTCCGGAACCTCCGGCTCCTCCTCAGCGGGGGTCGGCGCGGGCAGCGCGAGGGGTGCGCTCTTCGTATCCGTCGGGTCGGCCATCGCTACGCAGTGTGGGCGAGGGTCATGGCAGCGAGGGGAGCGACGAGACGGACGTCCGGGCGCGACGGCCTTTCGCGACTGTTCCAGCTTTCCGGGGCGGTGGGCCGGACGACGGGCCGCCTCCCACAAAGTTTTCTCTCGACGACCGTTCTCAGTCCGACTCACACCTTCGCACTCGCACTGCACAAGAACGTGTCGCAAAGCCCGACGGAACGCTTCAATTGCCCGGAAATTGACTCTGCACTACTGCTACATACACAAAATCCGAGACTCCAGATCGAGTGGGGTGACGCCTCAGCCGTTGTCTCAGCCCGTCCCTTTGCATGTAACAAGGTGGGTAGCCGGACGAGCGATGTCAACGCCGGCGCCCACGAGTGGGCGCCGTGCTCATCTCGCTGCTTGCGGTCTCGTCAGCGGCGTCATGATCGTGGAAGAATCGAGGGAAACAGGAGGCGCGGGGTGCGAGGTTTATATCGTGGCTGGCAGTTTTCCCACGCACGGACCCCGCATTCGTCGAGGGTTCGATCCCGGGCGGGACACATCGATGTTATATCTCCTGCGTGGCAAATGGCCGGTGTTGGGAAGTCAAAGAGTGATATTGTCACCGACAACGCACGTCGACGAAATCCAGGGCACTACCAAATATTTAAACCTCGAATCCAACCACCACTAATGTCCGCCAGAAACAGAAAGCAAAATAAGAAACGGGTAGCGAAGGGGAAGATCCTTGTGCTAGTAAAAGCGAAGGTAAATCCGAAAGCAAAGACATAGGCATCCCTCCCGATTTCAACCGGGATGAGGGGAGCTTCGTCGCTGCGCAGGCGGCAGCGCTGTCGGGGAGGGCCGTTGTGGATTAGAACCCGGTGTCGGCGGCGAAGGTGATCGTGACGGGGCTGCCTGTCGCGGTCGACGAGACTACGGTACCGGCGGCGGCGGTAGTGCTGACGGCGCCAGCCGTCGCGGTCGACGAGACGATGGTACCAGCGGCGGAGGTCGTGGAGCCCGGGCCCGCTGTCGTCGTGCTGACCGCGCCCGGCGAGACCGTGGAGGTGGAGACACTGCCGACGAGAGCGGTCGACGTCGAGACGCTCTCGGGCGACGCGGTGGAAGTTGAGACTGCCCCCACGCTCGTCGTGGATGTCTTGACGTTGACGGTGCTTGTCGTGACCCCACCGACGACAGTGCTCGTAGTGACGCCGCGGACGACCGTGCTTGTAGTGACCCCGCCAGTGACCGTGCTTGTAGTGACCCCACCAACGACCGTGCTCGTGGTGACCCCGCCAATGACCGTGCTCGTGGTTACTCCACCGATAACCGTGCTTGTCGTCACTCCTCCGACGACTGTGCTGGTCGTAACCCCGCCGCCAACGAACGTGACTGTCGTGGGCTCCGTCCCGTCCGCCGTTGTGCCGCCAATGAAGGTGATCGTCGTCGGGTCGGCCTCAGCCACCTTCGTGACGGTGCTGGGCTCCGTAGCGTCCGCCGTCGTGCCACCGACGAACGTGATGGTCGTGGGCTTCGTCTCGCCTGCCGTTGTGCCCCCGATGAAGGTGACGGTCGTGGGCTCCGTCTCGTCCGCCGTCGTGCCGCCAATGAAGGTGATCGTCGTGGGCTTCGTCTCGCCTGCCGTTGTGCCCCCGATGAAGGTGACGGTCGTGGGCGCACCGCCGATGGAGGTCGTGATGGTGGTCACATCGCGGGCGTCGACGTTGGCGGGGGCGGCCGAGGCTGTGGGGAAACGAAGGCAGCAGAGTCAGCACTGAGAGGGCGGAGGGCAGCAGGCAGTGGGAAGCGAGGGTGGAGAGCCTACCTTGGCCAATGGCGACCGCAGCGAGGACGATGTTGAGTGTAGAAGTTCGCGCAGGTTCGGGGAAGGGAAAACGAAGCTTGATTAGCGCTGTATGCGCGCGCGCTGTAAATAGTACATGACAATAACAAAGACCTAAGAGTATCGTAAGGCGTGATAGACTGAACTAAGAGATAAGGAACTACAAAGGTATCATCCGAACGCATAGCGTAATCTAATCTAATCGTAGCCGGCGCTTCCGCGCGTATCTTCAACACTCCCCCTCAACTCGGCGTCTGAGAGGATCCCGAGTTGCCGCCGCAGCATGTGGAAGCGGTCGCGTGGAAGCGGCTTCGTGAACATGTCCGCGACATTGTCCTCCGTAGGTACGTGCTTCAGTTTGATAGTACCGGCTTCTACGCATTCGCGAATAAAGTGATGCCGGATGTCGATATGCTTGGTACGCGCGTGATGCACGTTGTTCTTGGAGAGCGCGATGGCTGAGAGATTGTCCGCATTGAGGTCCGTCGCGTCCTCCTGCTTCAGATACAGCGCCGCGAGAAGTGCGCGCATCCAGATCGTGTGTCGCGCGCAGTACGACACCGCCATGTACTCCGCCTCCGTCGACGATAGCGCTACTACCGCTTGCTTCTTCGAGCTCCACGCGACAAGTCCACCGGCGATCAGAAACGCGTATCCGGAGATTGATCGCCGGTCCACCGGATTAGCGCCCCAGTCCGCGTCGGTGTACCCTTCGAGGCGCAAGTGCTGGTACGCCACTTTCGTTACCAGCTCCCCCTGCGCGTGGTAAGTGATACCGTAGTCGAGTGTCCCCTTGATGTAGCGGAAGACGTGCTTGAGGGCCGTCCAATGCACTGGGCCGGGGCGCGAGCAGAATTGGGACAGCGCCTGTACGGCGTACGCGAGATCCGGTCGCGTGCCGAGTGCCGCGTACATCAAGGTACCGATCGCTG
>NW_025954316.1:0-78034 GCF_022376455.1 Epithele typhae | reverse complement strand
TCACGTTGTCGCCGCGGTGAGGATAGCGAAGAAGTTGTTCTTGTCCGTTCCGCTCAGTAGCTCCGAGCCGCCACCGAACCTGGGGAACCTCGTGAGCGAGACAAGCACGGAGAGGTGCATACACGGGCACTCACACCATATCGACATGTAATCGCACCTGCATGCGTGTCAGAAGCTGACGACGACATCAGATGCGTAGGACACTCACGAGAAGCGTTCGAACCACTCGTCGATGCAGATTTCTGTGCCCTTAAACTCGCCCAGGCGATCGACGAGCATCCGAGCCCGCCGGGAGACCATCACCTCGTAGTCTTTCAGCGCCGCCTGGGAGAGCCCGCGCTGCCACGAGCGCCGACGCTGCACATGCTCGTCCGCGTCTTGGATCGCGATCATGGTGAGCGGTTCCGCTTTCAGGTGGATGCCTTTCATGTCTGCGCGGTTGTCGAGGTGTGGTGAGCACTTCTTACTGATCGAGCGCGCGGCGACTTACGAGGGCCTTTCCGATTCAGCCCGGACGAGCCCAGAATCGCAGGCACGGCAGCTGGGTCGCGGATCGAAAGCTCGTTGGGACCTGCGATGTGCGAGCCTCGGTTAGCCGGGCGCGCGGGCAGTGCAGGAGTGATGGACTGACCGATGCGCACGATGTCCGATGCGTAGCGTTCGTGTAGGTTCTGGACGTACAGGTGCTGGCGGCCTACAGCAGCGATGGTGGCCATCCAGAACTTGGAAAGTTTGCATCCCAGAGGTCCGGGATATTGCGCGAGTGGGTGGAAGGGCGAGAGGCGGTAGATTAGCGTCGAGAGAACGAGCGATGCAACGTAGGTAGGAAGGACGAGGATGGATGCACGCGCGAGCGTGAGCGAAGGAGAGGTGACCACGATGGCGTTGACGAGGGACACCGGCGGGAGCAACAAAAGGGAGACATCGATACCGAGGGATACGCTGTCGTACCGTCTGAACAGCTGATGGACTATCTATGTGGAACTGCGAATCAACGGACTGGTTGATACCCCGTACTGAGGGGACTTACGAGAGCAACGCCAATGCTGGCGAGTTGAACGTGGGACATAGCGTGCAGAAGAGAAGAGCAACCAGCCAGAGATATCGACAGGGGGACGATAGTGTTGATATAAGCAGGCGGCGAGCGAAGTCGCGGTGGGCCTGTGGTGTGTAGGCTGATAGAAGGGGAGGGATTATATAAGTAAGTCAGCGTGCGACAAAGAACACGCACTTTTTGCTCGTAGGAGTGGGCAGCCTCTTCAGGCCGGCCGGAGAGTAGCCTTCGTCTTCGTGGTCCACGAGAGAAGGGTGCCCTCTGCCCTCTTTATATCTGCCGAGACTCGTCGGCAGCGCCAAATAGTACTGCTGCCATCACACTTGTGAAACCCACCGCTAGATCTCTTTCCCGAGTCTCACTCATGCAGCCCAAGGGCCAAGGCTCGCAAAGTGAAAAGTTTCATTTGTGCCCTGATCACGGCAGCTCAACGCATAAAAACCCCATGTTTGAAGTCACGCATACGGCGGAGGAGTATCCGCGCGGCACAATTTTCAAGCTCGATGAGCGAAGGCGGGAGTTCGAGTACCACACTTATAATTACTCTGAGACTGGCCCGGTCTAAACCGCAGCCAAGCCAAAAACGATGCTCAAAAACGACGTTGTGTCTCAGATCTCGATCTCAGCCCCTGGCACACTCCGTCTTCCGCCGTCGTCCCATGCACGAGGCGGAACGCGTGAGAACGCGTGGTGCCGCGCAGTGCCGCGCGCGGTCGGGACTCGGCGAGTGTCACGGCGAGCTCTAGGAAATGGTCCGATCTGCAGGGAAGAGGCAACTTCAAGTTGATGTCAGAGCAGAGGTTAGGATGACGCTGGCACCTCGGGCGTAGACATGTAAGTATTGTGGCGAGGGAAAGCCGTGGGAATTTGAAGTAAAATGCAAGCGTGAGCGATAAGCGAGCACAGACGGAAGAGCGTTCGTCAGTGGTCACCCACAGCGCGGCTCGGAGCGAGACCGCGGGACCGGGGCGTGGGGGCTTGCGTTGGGTACGGCTCGGGACGTGCGCGGGGGGTGGCAGCGCCTCGTCTTGGAGCAGCAGTCAGCGTGCTGACGGACATAACCGTGTCGAGATACACCGTGCCATTGCTGCGATCGACCTTGAGGCGCAGGGGGTCGTATACGTGCAGGTGCGTTAAAGCGCGAGGTAACAGAATCCAAGACGGCTTCCGAGTCGTCCTCGACAGCGAGCATGGCGTCCTCGACGTGTTTCGTGGGCGGGGTGGGCGCGCGTCTGACCAGCCCGACGCAGCCTGGCTCCCAAGGTCGGCGTGGCGTCAGCGCTGGCGGGCCGAAAGCGAGTGAGTACGTGCCACTACGCAGGTTGAGGCATCTTTCAGTGTTTTCCAAAACATGTTTTGCCAGTCTTCACAGGTGTGGAGCGAGGAATGGCACGAGACAAGGCGGGCGAGCGAGACAAGGCGCTGCAAAGCGGGAAGACAAGACGTGGCCGAGCATACAAAAGGTCCAAGGATACTCCCAAAGCCGGCCACCGACGGGTTCATGGCAACGGCAGACGTCGAATCTGCGTCGAGGAACTCGGTCGACGCGATGGATGGCACTGCGGCGCCAGCGGATGGGTGGCGCGAGCAAGCAGCACCAAACAACAAAGTCCGAGACGGCCGGAGTGGCCCAGCTCCCCTCTTCGCCTTGTCGAAGTCCCATCCACGACCGCAACTTGTTCACCGCCTCGCGATCGGCCACCCGCCAGAGCTCTCTCGCTGAGCTCGATTGGCACCACGCCTTGTCTTCTTCTTGTCATCGCTCTCTCTCTCCCGCCGTCGATGGCTCCCTGTCTTGCACCCTCCATGACCCTTATCAGCCATTCGTTTGGCGCATATTCTCCAGCCATTGACAGGTTCGAGCCCGCCGGGCCGTTACCATGGCCAGACCATCTGCAATATCTTGAAGCTGCAGATGTGCGCCATTGTGCTATTGCGATAGTCTATACAGTGACAGCGCACCCAGTTCCTCATCGGTACGTTCCCCTCCATCTCTCGCGCATACAGCCGGATACATACACAAGCTCTCTAGTAGGGCCCAGAAAACTATCCTTCCGAGACCCGCCCCTCACCCCGTCTGGACTTGAAACATGACCCGGATTTTCGAAAGCCCGCGTACGTCCTTGACAATCGCTCTCTTGCGCATTTGCTCATTCCCGGTAATAGAGCTGGGAAAAACTTCCTTGATTGCCATGCGCTCGACACGTCTGCACCGACGGATTTCGCCGACGTCCTGATCGCCCGTTCTTCCCGGAGCCCCTCCAACGCCAGGTTCACCATCTCCATGTACGCACCCCACCGTCCTCCACTGCCTCGGGTCACGACGCATCTCGCATGGTGCGTGGACTTCTAGCCACGTTAACTGCGAATTCCACTTGACGCAGCGCCTCGAAGCCTGGGGACACCAACGCCGCGCACAGCGCGCCAAAGGCGTCAGACCGGGGCCGCTTGGGCAGCGGGTCTCCGGCGCCCGCGCGCAGAGTCAACGCGAAGGCCTCGAGACCGAGAAAACGTGCGACGCCATCGGGGCGGGCGCGTACACGAACGCCTCGCGAGGCTCAGGCGTGGACGAAGATGTCGGCACGGGTGGGGGGCTGCAACGGACGGGCAGTACGTGCAGCACGGTGCACGTTCAGAGGAGGGCGGACGAAGGAGGCGAAGCGCAATTTGGAGCGCGCGCGGCGAAAAACACAGGCTACAAGGGCCAGTTCGCGCAGTTGATGTTGAAGTACGGGTATGGAGGCGGGCCGTGTCCGACGAGGATGTGAGGCAGGCTTCACCGGCACCCACAGGGTGAGTATAGGCATGGTGTTCCTGTACGACAAGACTGTTTGTAGCCATTCACCGAAGTTGATAAGATACGTGTCCTCTACTGCATTCAATGTGCGAGGCCTGTTCCACAGTGATTCCAGGAAGGATGCACCATGTAGTTGAGCAGAGCCCTTCGTCCTCTCCCTCTCAAGCACGACGAGCGAGCTCGCGCGGCTACTCAGGGGGCAATATCTAATCTAATCAATATCGCCCTTGGCGCTGATAAGCCGGAGCAGGCAGCCTCCTGTTTCCGCTTCGTCACATACCACCACGACGTGCGGAGTACACAGGTAACAGACCATCCAGATAACGCTCTTGTGCGTATATGTGCTGACGAATATTCTCCTTCTTGCAGCAGGTAAATGCCCCCGATTCCGAGTACTCTCCACTCCAGGGCAAGTGCTACCTTGTGGATATCACTCACGAAAACGTGCTAATTTATCCCATTCCACATCCCAGCCATGGAAACTCCCATAGATCGTCTCAACGACGATGTTCTGCTCATCATCCTCTCCTATCTCGAGAAGCGAGATCTCTGCGCCTCTTCGCTCACCTGCAAACACTTCCATATGGTTTCCTCTCCAAGACTCTGGACAGTTCTTCCGATAGATCGGGCCTTCTTCGTATCCTGGTGGCATGGTAATCTCGGCACGAACGCTCATCATGTCCGTGAGATAGTGATCCATCCCAACTTCGACAAGCCACCTACGCTTCCCGATGTCCTGTTCGCAACCAAGAACATCCGTTCACTCAAAATAACCCATATGTCTCTCCACTATGACGACCCGCGTCTTTCTATCGCTCTCGCAGAACTGCGCGAGCTCCGGACACTCTCTTGCAACTGGATCGAGGACAAAATGCTGCCGACGATCCAAAGCATCCCCTCTTCCAATCTCACAAGCCTCAGTCTAGCCTACGAAAGCGACACAAACGCTTGCGTCGACCTCCCCTCCATCATCTCCGTCGTCAGATCCTTCCCTCGCCTGCATGATCTAAAGCTGGAGTTCCTGAAGCCGACCACTGCCATCGACATCACCAGCTACCCGCCTTTCACCTCCATCCGGCAGCTCACCCTCAACGGAGTCACCGGACCTGTGACAGACATCATCTATCTCTGCCCCAACCTCATCTTCCTGAAACTCAGTGTCGAATATCTTCGCGAAGGGGACCCTCACCAATCCCGACCGAGATGGCGCCCTTCGCCGATCCCTCGACTCACCCTCACGGTTCCGCGCACGCAGGCCAAAGACCCCATTGTCTCGTTGCTGGAGCGACGGGCCTTGCGCGCGGCACACGTTCGATTCGCCATGCTGTGGAAGTTCACGGAAGACGGTATTTCGCTCACGAAGGGCGAAGCCACGTCGCGACTCACGCGCATCCTCGACGTACTCAAACCGCACTCCCTCCACCTGGAAATGTCAGCGATGTGGACCGCCAATCTGTCTGATCGCACGGGAACGCTCTGGAAAGAGGTCGCCGCAGCCGCGCCGCACCTGCGCGCGCTCGTGCTCGATGTGGACTCATCCTACGACAATACCGAGCACGAGGGGCCGCGGATGTGGTCGCCCCCGGTACGTCGCGCTCCGTCCGATTCGAGCGCGCCCCATGCTCACCCGATATTCTCCACCCGCCAGAACGCGCTCGCGGCGGAGCTCGCGCGCCTCCCGCTCGTCTGCGTCCATCTCAAGGCGGATCCAGAACCGCTCGAGCCGAAGGGAGACGCGGACCGCCAACGCCTCCGCGCGCTCGCCGCGTTCTCCGGGAGGCTCGCCGCGGCGATCCCCACACTGCGCGTCGTGGGCGTGTCGGACGGGTGGCGCCAGGAGCGGAGCGTGCGGTCCACGCGGTGGTGGCGCGTCGAGCGCGGCGACGGCGCGTCGCGGTGGCTGGTCGAGCTCTGGCGCGAGGACGGGGAGCGGGCGCTGCGGCTCGTGCAGAACGAGGCGTTTTGCATGTCCGATCTTGACGGTGAGGAGATGACTTGAGCTCTCATCTTATGCAGCGGCTGACTTGTTTTCCTGTAGACATCTACTCGGAGAAGTGCCGTTACGTGCCGAGGTAAGCGGGGAGCACGCCGAGCGGGCCGCGAAGACATTCGGAACCCCGCTGTCGCCGCGCGAATGCGGGAGACCGGACGTGAGGGGACTGTCGTCTCGCGCGCCGCGGGCTCGTTCGTCACTCCGAAGACGGCAGAGCCCCGCGTGCGGGCTCTCGCGCGGGGATCGCTCGCGGATGGGACGTTGGTGCCGAATCAGGCCGAGGTGCTCACGGGCGATATGGAGGGGATACCGGATGGTCTCGCGAGGATCTCGGGGGGAAGGTGGGCGGGACGAAGCTTTGGTCCCAAGACAACGATAGGAGGCGGTACTTAAAAACGCAGCAGCGTGCGGCGTGCTGTAAGCTGGCCATCTATTCACTAGTATTACAGAGTTGTCGCAATGTCGCCAACTGCCACCCTGGATTTTGATCGACGGTGTCCAACAAACCATAGTAGGAGCGCGAGCGTCGTTAAGTGCCGTGACGAGAGTAGAGTAACGGTGAAGCATGTGAAGTAACACCAAAACATGTCCAATGAGAGCACCGCGACCGCGACCTCACGCCCCGCCACTGAATCCGTACTTGGCCGTGAACTTCGCGAACTCGGCCTCGCGCGCCCGCCGCGCCACGTCCTTCCTCCGCTCCTCCTCCGTCATCGGTGGCGGCGCGGGCTTCGACTTGCGCGCGGGGCTCGACTGCGACGGCGCACCGAGCGCGCGCTTCAGCCACGAGGGAGAGTTTGAGCGGTGCGGTGCGGGAGGGGATGGCGTCGGGGACGCGAGGCCGTACTGCGATTGGAGGGTGCCGAACGCGGACTCGTAGTCCTTCGGTTTTGAGCCGGGGCGAAGTGGGGTGGTGGAGACGGCGGTGGAGGTGCTCGCGAGCGATGCGAGGGACGGAGAGGATGGGAAGGAAGTCTGGGTGATGGTTGCGGACATTGCGGAGGTGGTCTGGGTCTGGGCGGTGGTTGCGAGAGGGAGGTGGACCGGAATGGTGGGCGCAGAAGTAGGAGGAAGATGCGCGGAGAGGTGCCGATGCGGTTGAAGGGGTATGCGTAGTTGTGGCGAGTGGTGGGCGAGGCGACGATCTTATATCGACCTCAGACTCACGAACGACGATTAGGTGTGCCCAGGCGTCCACCTGAGGTCCGGGTTTGACTCCACGGGGCGCCTGTTGGTGAAGTGGCACTGCGCACTCATCGCAAGAACCCTGGATACAGCTGTGCGCACTATGACTCGCCTGACAGTTCGCCGCACCGAAATCGGGTTTTGTCGGAGATGCAACGGCGGCGTGAAGGCACTGATACGATTCAGGAGCTTCGGGAATCGGGATGCTTAAGGGGCGTAGACTGGAAGGACCGAGGTCTTCTTCGGGGCGGTACAAACTCTGAAAGACAGCGTTCGCCGAGTCACCGACCGGGAGCCTCGCGAGAGGACGCTCGTCATATCGCAGCCGGCCAGAAGCAGAACCATTGAGCGCCTGAAGACGGGAAGCAGGACTAACCGGATGGTGTGCACCTTACAGTGACCCAGCATGCAGCAGTACCCTGCGCCTCCCGCTGACGTGCCGCGTTGTGTGGTAAACATAGCGTCGATGCGTTCCGCTTCGGAAGACCGGCCGGGGACGATTCCGCGCGGCAATGGCTGGCACTTGCATGCAAATTCGAGGCACATAGATGCTGCACGAATAGGTCCATCAGTATTTGTTCCTCACAAAAGCAAACCCAGACCAAGACGCACCTGACCTGTCCAGCGACGCATGTATTGGCATCGCGTGCACCGCGGAGAGGCCGTCTCCATGTTGATCTACGGATCCACCCGGGAAACCACTTAACGCCATGTCGCACGGGTCCTGGGCGATATGAGCAGTGCAAAGTTGACGCCAACGATGGCCTGAGGCTCATGGAAATGGAAACGGACGGTCAAATGGAAACCACAGGTATACGGCGGGGGCGACCAGGGAACAGGGTTATCCCAGGGAAATAACTCACTCAGTATGAAATGAGACCGCCATTTCTCAGCGCACCAGGTCACACAGTGCCCACGACGAACGCTGTCCTCCCATACCACACTTCGTCAATTTGCATCGGCGAGCTGTTGCAAGGTTCTGGGCGTCCAAGATCGTGCGAGACTTGCGGAGATGCTTGGCAGAAATGCACGTTCTTGAAATCGAGACGCGCGTGGGGAAGTGCGAGGGTCTGAGGGATCGGGTGCGCAGCCGGGGATTCGAGGAGGAGGACGGAGGAAGAGAGCATGGGTGGCTGACTGGCGCCGGCCGAATCGGACTCGGAGCCCCGGCCTCCGCGGTTACCGGGCCCGTGGTCGGAGCGCGGTCAGGCTGACTGCGGCAGATCCGGGGACCGCGATGACTCTTTCCACATCCTCCAGTTCACAGTGTGCTCGGATTCGTGCCCAGGTGTCGCACGCGAGGCATCCACCATCCAGAAACAGCTCAAGTGCATATGTGATAACGAGGGTTCTCCTTGAGCAGCAGGTAAAGGCTCCGGATTCCGAGTTCGACCTCACGTTTCTACACTCCAAGGTAAGTGCGATCTGGCAGGCATTACTTATGCCAACGTGCTCATCTATCCCTGTGCAGGACCAAGTCATGGCACTCTCAGCCATCGATATTCTCAACGACGATATTCTCCTCATCATCCTTTCCTACCTCCAGCAGCGAGACCTCTGTGCCTTGTCGCTCACCTGCAAACACTTCCACACGCTTTCCTCTCCAGGGATCTGGAAAGCCGTTCCGATAACATGGGCTTTCTTCATCTCCCGGTCTCATGAGAATATCTACACCAATGCTCATTATGTTCGTGAGATAGTGATCTATGTCCACAACAACGCACCTCAGGTCTCCGATGTCTCGTTCGCAACCAAAAACATCCGTTCCCTCAAGATAGCCTATCTATCCCTCCTCTCTGACGACCCGCGTTTTTCTAGAGCTCTCTCAAGGCTGGGCGAGCTCCGGAAGCTCTCTTGCCATTGTGTCGATGACAAAATGCTGCCGACGATCCAAAGCATCCCCTCTCCCAATCTCACAAGCCTCAGTCTAGGCCATAAAGGCGCTCCCGTCGACCTCCCCTCCCTCATATCCGTCATCAGATCCTTCCCTCGCTTGTATACTCTCATTATAGAGGACCTCAAGCTTACCAGGGCGGTCGACATCACTAGCCACCCGCCATTCGCCTCCATCCAGCAGCTCACCCTCGACAGGGTCACCGAACCTGCGACAGATCTCATTTACCTCTGTCCCAACCTCAGTTCCCTGGACCTTGGTGTCGACTACACTGGCAAAAGGGACCCTCGCCGATCCCTACAGAGATGGCGCCCCTCGCCAATCCCTCGACTCTATCTCACGGTTCTGCGCATGCAGGACAGAGACATCATAGTCTCGTTGCTGGAACAACGAGCCTTGCGCGCGGCACACGTTTGATTCGCCATGCTATGGAATTTCACGGAAGACGGTATTTCGCTCAGGAAGGGCGAAGCCACGTCCCGACTCACGCGCGTTCTCGACGTGCTCAAGCCGAGCCGTCTGGCCCCGCGGGAACTCTCTGGCAAGAGGTCGCCGCGGTCGCGCCGCACCTGCGCGCGCTCGTGCTCGTCGTAGAATCGTTCGGCGGCGGCGGTACCGAGGACGGGGGGTGGTCGCAGATGTGGACACCCCCGGTACGTCGCGCGCCGTCTGCTTCGAGCGCGCCGCATGCTCACCCGATTCTCCACCCGCCAGGACGCGCTCGAGGCCAAGCTCGCCCGACTACCGCTCGTCTGCGTCCATCTCGAGCTCGAGATGGACCCAGACCTGTTCTATCGGCGGCCTGGGGACGCGTCGGAGCACCCACGGGAACGCGCGCTCGCCGTGTTCCCCGGGAAGCTCGCCGCGGCGATCCCACACTGCGCGTCATGGGCGTGTCGGACGAGTGGCGCAAGTTGGGGGGCTTGCGGTCCACGCAGTGGTGGCGCGTCGAGCGCGGCGAAGACGGCGGCGGCGACGCGTCGGCGTCCCTGGTCGAGCTCTGGCGCGAGGACGGGGAGCGGGTGCTGCGGTTCGTGCAGAACGAGGGTTTTTGCATGTCCGATCTTGACGGTGAGGAAATGGCGTGAGTTATAGTTTTATCCAGTGGTTGACTTGCTTTCCTATAGAAATCTACTCGGAGAAGTGCAGTTACGTGAGGGGGTAAAGTTGGGGCAAAGGGGGAGCACTCGGGGCGCCACGAAGGCGTTCGACGCGGCCCGCTCCCGGCGTCGTTCGCACTAGAGGCCACGCCGTGCAGTGTGTGGCTTCCTGAACTGTCACTGTGTGGTCGCCTATCTTTCACATGCGCCTATCCACCCCCTGCAGAACAACTATCCAGGCTATACATCGCCTATCCAACCTATCACACGTCTGTACCAATGGGTTTGAAGGGCTTTGCAAATTTGTGAATAGATTCCGCTCAGATGATCTAACCTCGTGCTGTCCCAGGTTTGATAGATTTTCAATTACGAACCCTCACAAACGGCCTATCCGCGAATGTGATGGTTGGAGGATGTATGCCGTATCCTGCCTAGCCACAGCGTGATTAATGGCCTATCCCCCTCATGCAAAGGGCACGTCCACACCCTGGGGGACTCGAGGACACCGCAACAAGTCAGCTCGTGCAACTTCCCGGGTCCCCAGTTTGACGTGCAGCTCGACATGGGGCTGCTGTGGTAGCGTCATAAGCCGTCCTCTGATGTAGCCGTACATATATTTAATGCACGTTGGGCTTGTATGCACGGGGTGGGCACACGTACGGGTCTCTGGATCTACTGGTTCTCAGGGTCGGCCGTGGCAGGCGCATCAGGAAAACCCCAACATGCGGATTCGCACTAACAGCGTGGAATTGGTCGTAATGGAACGACTAACTAGTTTCTACGTGAGGGGCCCAAGTAGTATGCCGGGGGGAGCTGTGCATATGGAGTCATGAGTGCATTTGCAGACACAACCATGATTACGACAAGCTTAAGCTTGTAGGTGGGAGGCTGATGTATCGTACACACCCAAGCCCGAGCAAGACCAGGTCGGGGAAGCCGGTCTCGCTTCCAAGGTCGGAGAGGCTCACCGTGAGCGGGCTCCCTCGCGACTCGCAAGGCGTGCGGCGAGCGCGTGACCCTGAGCAGGCTCGTGAGGTGGGTAGAGCGGAGGTACTGCGCGATCGTCTGCTACGGGAAGTTGACTGAACGGCGGCAATGGGGGCTGGTCCGAGATCGTCGTCGATTTCGAGTAGATCGAGCTCTCCCGCCTCGCGTCTGTGGTCGGACGCGGAGATCCGAACCCCCGTGCGTCGTGGACTCGTGCTCCGCAGCGGAATGCGCACCCATCGGCTGGTGAGAGCGGGCCTTGTGCAGCCTGCTTCTGCGCCTGCATGCTCCGTTGGATCTCCTCTGCGAGCGTGTCGACGGAGGAACGCGAAACCATGTCCACCTCATCCTCAGTCTCTGGTGACGGTGCGGGTTCGGGCTCGGGTGTAGGCGACTTCAGGCGCGTGCGAGAGCTGCTGGGTGCAGAGTCGTGCCCATAGCTGGTCGCATACGACGTTTTGCGGGACCGCGTCTGCTGCTCGACAGGGGCATGGGCGCGGATAATTTCGGATATCGAGGGTGCCACCGTCTTGGGCGCCGTCGGGGGATCGGTGGGCCATGGGTACCTGGGGAACTCGGTCGCCGCAGGCCCGGGGCTCGTGGACGGGGATGCGACGCGTCCGTTGGCCTTTCGCGAGCGCGGATGTGGAGAGCGGGTGCGAGTCCTCATCCGCGTCCGAGTTGCTGTCGCGTTCCCACTCTCGCTCTCGCTCCCGCGTTTTTTTTTGCGGGGGGAGAGCCCCACCGAGCTTGACGCCAGGCGGAGGCTTGGGCAGCGGGGGCTGGTAGATCGGGAGGAAGCCGACCTTCAGAGTCTGCATATCCGCCGAAGCCGTTCATCCCATCAACGAGGGTGTCCATCGTTTCCACTGCCGCGACGAGTGCGGCCACGACAACCAGCCCGAACGCGGGGTCGTGGAAGAAGAGCTAGTCGTCGACTGGCGTTGACGGTGTTAGGTCCTCGAAGTGGGAGAGGGAGGACGGGTTGGAGTCGCGGACGGGGTACGAGCTGCTGCCATAGCTGGTGAGACTGGTGATGTGCGTGAAGGGCCGGAGCGTGCGCGAGAGCGCACCTTATTCGAGCTCTCGTCCGGGCTGTGGGGAGCGCGGGGCTCGGCGGAGGGGAACTCGAGGAAGCTCTGGACGTGTTCAGGCAGCTCGTCGTCATCGTCGTCGTCGGCTCTGTCGTCCCAGCCTCGGTCCTGGTCCCGGTCAGGCTGGTTCCAGTCTCGCTCTGTGTCCCACGGGCGGCTGGAGGACTTGGGTGTTGGGAAGCTCAGTTCGTGGCGCAGGCTGGCTGTCTTGGACGAGCGGCGGCCATGTGTGCGGCGTGCGCGGAGGATCGGGCACGCGGGATGTCACGGGGGTGGGGTAGTCCTGGAGAGCATGGGAAGAGAAGGGTGATGTGGATTTTGCGGGGGGAGAACGGCTGGTGGGGGAGGCGGGGTATGGTTCCGTGGAGGCAGGTTGGTCACGACGGAGGGAGAGGAAGGATGATCTACGGGGGCCTTCTGAGAGAATGACGAGGGCGGGTCCTGGGCCCACACGCGGCTTGACATCTGGGGTGTGGCACGTCTTGACACTAGCGAGCGAGCGCGTGGAAGGAGCGGTGGATGTATGAGAACAGGAAACGACCGAGGACCGTGTGGTCGACGCCCTTGCTGCCGCACCCGTATAACTTCCCCTCGCGCACCTACGTGCTGTGCACGAGCCGCTGAGCGACCCACCGCGGAACTTGACGGAGAGCATGACGAGGTTCATCGCGATGCGGTTACCAGGTGGGCGCGCCTGGACGACGAGCCTGTTTCCCTTCGGCCAGATATCGAGCTCGTCATGCACGATGGTGAGGTAGTGGCCGACGGGGAGAGGGTTTAAGAGCGAGTTGCGCACAGTGTTGAAGAAAGGCGTCAGAGCGGGAATGTGGGGTCGAGCTGTGTGGACGCTCCTGTTGATGAATGACAGGGGTGCGAGCTTGCTCGATATCGTGGTACATGGGTTATACTAGAGGTGGCGTCGTGGCGTCGGCAGTGGCACGCCCGTGGAGGCTATTTTGCGATTCCGACGGATGGTGCACTGAACCTTGCGCGATGGCACGACACGTGGTGTCGAGCGGTGAGAGCGCACATAGCTCCATCACCGGCGGGGCGAGAGGAGGGGAGAGAGCGAGATGAGAGTACAATGCTGGCGGTTGACGTCGGCTTCAGAGATGCGGGTGGTTTGGATGGCGGAGTTGGCAAGGGTATGCAATCGGTCAATCTGCATGGTTTGCGTAAGGATGTGGAAAGTGACGCTGAAAAGCAAGAGAGCCTCGCTTACCATAGCTGGCCGAAGGCCTCCAATGCCCCGTTGAGTCGCCCCACACCACCTCGTTCTTCTCCATCTGTGACGTCTCCTGGGATACAATCGGCTCCATCATGTCCACATCCCCATTGCATCGGTTTGGTGTTCCTGAGGCTCGTAGTGGGATGTTGACTGCAACGTTGAGCGCGCCTTAGGCTGCAGTTTGGGAGCGATGCTTGAGGGACTCGGTCTAGGGCTGCATCTGCTGCACGTCCTTGAGCATGTCAGGTTCTGCACGGGAGGTGGTGTACACGTCGCTGTCCTTGGATTTGGAGACGGGGCGCACAGCACAGAGCTTCGTGTTCGTGTTCATGTTCGTCCTTGCCCTGGCCCGCCGCCGCCCACCGCGAGATGTGCAAGTTTGCCAGTGGCGAGGATTCGGCAAGGCCAGAATCCATCCACCGGCTAGCCTCGCTGTGGGCCGCACCCGCGCCCTCGAGCTTCCAAGGCCGGGTATGATGAGGCAGGTCGGATGAACGCGATCGAGATCGAGGTGACCTGAGCGAGTGAAAGAGGTCAGTGAACTGCTGAATCAAGTACGGAGGAATAAAATAACGCCGTCACACGCAGACCCTCTGCACATGCATACCAGAGTCGACACAATAAGTGATGTCGTCTGGAATCGGAGGAGCGCCGCTTGAGCTGCCCCGAGGGGATGCTGTTGGCCGCACACTCCACTGATTCCAGACAACACACCCGGAAGCGTCGCATCGCCACAGGCATGCACATATTTGACTCCATGGTAGAGGAGTAGAAGAGGACGGAGTGCACAGGAGGACGTTTAACTTCTCACCTTTGGACGGAGCCACGAGTATTGCACACAGCTCACTGACGAGTTGGTACACATGTACAGGGACGAGCAGCTGCCATAAAGGTGCGCTTGTGTGCTGCACGTGAGGATTTTCTGCTGTGGGCAGCGAGGCAGAATGGTGGTGGTAAAAGCATAGCTGAGGGCGGGAGGGTGGTGGTGGAGAAGACAAGCACCAAACCGCAGAGGCGTCAGACCCGCGCTCAACGCGTACAATAGACGCCTACCATAGACGCCTACGCACGACGGTACTCGGATTGCGCGCACTTGGCTGAATTGCGCGGCGCGCGCAGTTCAACCGAAGCTCGCCCCTGCCGGTCGAGGCTTTCAAGTCTGCTACGCACACGCGCGAATTTTGCTGATGACCGCAGGTTGGGGAGACAGGATACGGGCCCCTTGCAGCCGCAACGCATGTGCTTGCCTCTCCCATCTAGCGCCGCCGTCTAGCTGAGAGACCAGATACATATAACACCGATGCCGCTACATCCGCTTAATAGGTACGGTAACGTAGTGCCTCTGGCCCTTGATAACGGTGCTGTGTCGAACAGCTAAAGAGACTAGGTCTTGAAGGGGGATCAATGGAGGAGGGCCGGGCTGTGCTGAGTTGATGTACACGCCCTCGTCGAATAGCTGCAGGCCGAAAATGTTTGCGCTAGGGCACCTAAACTCAGCAAGCCGAAAACGAAGTCCACTGAGAGCACTCACAACTGCCCCCATGGTGTGTTGGTGATGTTGATATCGGAGCACTGAAGCCACCGAACGTGGGCGAGCAGACAGGGCGGAATGTGAGGTGCCTGGTAGTGGAATATGTCCTGCAGCTCCCCAACCCAGTAGCGTCCGAAGGGCTGCTGTCGATCGGTGGGAATGATGACGATGCTATTGGCAGAGTGCGGATGCCTTCGCGCTGGATGATATCGCGTGCCAGAAACCACGGCGTGCTCGAAGAAGGTGGCGACATCAGGGACAAACACGGACCCCGGTTGGGCTACCTCGATGTAAGAGTGATACATCTGAGCCGGGCTTCTCTGTCAGATATGTGCAAGGACGGCGTAGTAGAGCTCTACGCTCATGCTCTCGCGCACAGAACGAGCCCCCAGCTCTAGTTGAACGCCATCTGTTGTTTCGTCAGTCGATATAACACCGGAAGCGTTGCGAAGCAGGGAGTCGGACTCACCGTCCTCATGTGCGCTCTTCAGGTCGTTGGCCAACCCCTGCACCGTGCCTCTGAGGTCTTGGGTAGCAAGGCCCATCGCATCAAACGTAGCCTTGACCCTGATGTCGACACCGGAGGCATCCACTTGCGACATCTGTTCAGTGCAATTAGTCGGGGCTAGACTCTCCGAGGCGCATGAAACCGGCCGGCTTACAAGCTGATTCAACCTCACCATCCGGTGGAACTCTCGGAAGAACGTGCACTCAAGCTCCCCGCCAGCGTGGCCTGAAGTTTTGAAGCTCTTCAATACCTTGTTGATGCGCTCAAAAAGGAAAGTCCAGAACTCTTTCATCGGCCCAAAGTCCCTCACAAACTCCGCCGTGTGAGTGGCGTAATGGTGGTTTGGTTTGATGACCTCCTCTCCGTATATCTAGGAAACGTTGGTAAGCAGGTGTTTATCGCTAGCTTTAGCAGTCAAAGCTCACCTCCAACAGATGCGTGCAGTACTGTCGCATCAGCTGCGACGCGGTGAGGAGCTGTGTGCTGTTGACGCCTGGGAGCAGAAGGAAGGATATCGCGGCACAGAGCATAAGGAAGTTCGGGGCGTCAGCCGGATTCATGTGAGTGTCAGTATTGACAGGGCCCTCCTCCTCTTCCTCTTCCGCCCATTCCTCTTCTTCATCCACTTCAATTGCACCGTCGTCGTCTGATTCAATAACCGCCTCCTGCCGTGATTTGGGGTTTTCGCTGTAAACGATGGGCAGAGCTGATTTTTAGGGTGCTTACCTTCGCTTTCTCTGTTGGTCGCCTCTCTCGTGACGATTGTCGGCTCGGAGTTTGGCTAGCTGCCTGTAGAAGTAGACGGTGACCTTTTAAGTTTTCACAGTCTAAATGAAAATACTGCGCGACTAACCTGGCCCTGAACGCGGGTTAGTAGGGCAGACTTGGATTGGCTTGCGTGCCGCTTGGCTTTGGCACGCTTGAGCTTGCTCATGCCCTTGAGCCGCTGGGCTTCGCCTTTGAGCCACAGCTTCCTTTCGGCAAGCTTGGTGCCCTCCGGATCTGGAGGGCACGTGGCCCAGAGCTCTGGTATCTGGTAGTGACTGGCATCAGCATACCAGTTAGCGGCAATAGTGGTAAGCTGATTCCAACCAAGAGAGGGGCAACCACCGTCGCTAACGTTCGCCATTGGTCTGCACTCAGCGAGCCGCCAGACGCATCCCCTATACCTGAAGGGAGTCGCCCGAGCTGGGTTGGAAGATGTAGCTGCGTGTGCGTGTGAGTCAACTTCCCCACAGCGACGGGAGGGGTTTACACACATTAGAGACCATTGATTGAAACCGCAAAAGCTCCCTGTTCTTGCGAAGCACGCCAAGCTTGATCCATATGTTGTGGAAGTGGTTTTTTACCAAGCCTACGAACAGCAGTTAGCGGTGAGATATCCACGATGACAGAGATGGCCTGCCTAGGAATAGATTGTGCATGGGATCCACGACGATTTGACGGCACATGTCAAAGTACGGAAGCTTTGCGAGCTCCGACCACCGCGTGGCATATTGCTTGACAAACTTGTCGCGGGCCGAAGTTGATGTGCAACTCTGGTACCTTTCCATCATCTCGCGGTGCTCGTGATCACTTCTTGGCTGAAATGCTATGTGTCGTCATCGTTAGAAAGAAAGGGCATGCAGGCTCTATAGTGCTTACTTACCACCATCTTGGAACGACTCTGGTGTGGCCCGTTTATCCTTAGTGATCCAATCACGTGTGCAGAAAAACGTATGAGAGTGAGAGCCAAAGCCGCCAATCTTGTGAGCGGCGGGCTTGTCACAAAATACGCCAACAAGAATTACCCTGACCAAACGGCCGTGTGGGCATCGGGGGGTTGGGAGCCATACACCGTCTTTCCATAGAGAGAGAAGCTCGCTGATGAGGAGGCTGAGAAAGTGCTGCACCTCGTCCGCATTAGCCTCTCGAGGCCCGGGTAGAATACCCCAGAGCAACAGAGATGCGGCACGAAACCTGGTACAAAGTTTCAAGATCCCTCGAGCTCCGAATGTTAATCAGGGCTCACCGCAGCTTGGGAGGGAGATTGACAATGCTCAGAGATATGGGGCATGAGGAATGTGTTGACGAATAGTGGCTTCGAAGATATGAGAACCTTTTGCAAAGAGTCAGGGAGCTAGTACGACCATGACAGATGGATAAACGCACCAGTCGCATGCAAGAGTAACGCCTATTCGCAGCTCGCCGTCTGGATCATCTTGGAGATCAAAACGGAAGAACGGCTTGCCATCTGGGCCAGGGAGATCGCGGCACACTCCTCCATCGAAGATGTCTCTGAACACTCCGGGGGTCCTTGGGATGCGATGCCAAGCCTCAAGCCCTTCTTCGACGCCGGGAATGGCCAAAACCGTCGCAAGTAGTTGTGTGAGGGAGACGTACGGAAACTGAAGCTGTGGGGTTGGTGGCGTCTTGGTACTTGCTCGTCGCCCGTGGCGAACAAAGAGGTGGTGGCCACATGCGGTACATTTTGCGTGCTGTTTGAGGGGCGAGTTGCTAGAGGTCAAAAACACTTTGAGGCATTGAGGGCATACGGGAGCAATATTGAATTTTGGTTCGATGCCAAGCGACTTGATAGTGTTGGCGAGCGATGCTGGGAGGCTGGGAATAAGGTCGACGCGACCCAGTGCATGAAGAATGTACGCAACGGCCGAAAGAACCGCATTGGCAAACCTAAACGGCAGATGTGCAACGAGATGCAGCCACACAGCCAAAAAGGTTGCTATCAACACCGCGGGGTGGATAATAGACAGCGTTGACCAAGCAGGAAGGCGATGCAAGCCTTCAGGGAAATCGGAGCAGGGTTCGGGAACTAAGGATGGAGTGCGTTAAGGGCATGCCCTAACGTTGCAAAGATGACCTGACCTTGGGGCGTGCCACGAGAGCCGTTTGGCCGGTCTGTATCAGTTGCCGTGAGAGGTTCCTTATGAAGTTTTGTTCAGATGAGAGTATGTTAGATGATAGGAAAGCAGACACACCGTGCTTATGTTCTCGTCATCGACCACAGCGTCGACCATTTCCACATCCTCCCACTCGCCGTTCTCCGGCATGGCGCCTGCTTGTACCGCGTCAGGCGAAGCCTCGCTGTGCGCCTGAGCCGCATCCAGTGATGGAGACGTCAACCTGGGGGCCACCTCCTACACCAATGACCCGTTGAGGTTGAGAGGCAACTTGAAAGCGAACAAACAAGCACCAAGATCACTTACAGTCGAACCCGAGCACCCACTCCCAACGCGCTGCTTCCCTCCCGCTTGAGCCTCCTTGCATACGGAGAGCTCATCCTTTGGAATGGCTTTGATGAATGAGCCTGTATTAGGGCGTCGACTCTGCTTCAAATGAGAGTTGCGCGTAGTTCTTCGTACCCACGCCCCGTTGCATTGAGCACAAGGGCAAGGTACTTTGGGTTGGATCTTTTTGAACTGAGGGTAAAAAACCTCAGAATCTAACACCTTAAATGTGAACAGCTCACTGAACTAACCATTTTCCAGATGATGCCCAGATGCCAGTGATCAGGACTTGAGAAGGCAGGCCGTCGATGGCCGCATGAAGAGAGGGGTGACCAAGCGCGCAGACGACCGAGCCCCGACGAAAGTTCGCCTAAGGCCACGCCGGCGCCTTTCCTCTCATCGCACGGCGCCGGAAACACTGAATATCGGAGAGATAAATTTGTTCAAGCACCAGTGAAACAGCACGCAGGTTGTGGACGATCCAAAGGCTGAATAATATCATATATCCCATTACACCTCAGCCGCCTTCATGCGCGAACAAAGCCCATCAATAGATACACCATCATCCATCTGCATCGCCAACACTCCATTCACCAGCTTCTCCACCTCAGGGTCCGCACGTAGTATCTTGCGATGACGTGGGCGCGGTTGTGGACGTAGGTGAGGATATCCGTCGTCCTTGGCGTTTTGCAAGATCCGAAAGTGGAACTAGGAACTGTGTGTCAGACGTCGTGAGGAGACTAGATGAAGACGAGAGGGTTTACCGTAAAATCATCCACGGCAGTAAGGGTAGACAACCAGCCCTCGCGGGCGTATAGGGAGAGATCTTGCTCCAGTGTGTCGGAGGCAAATTTGCGCAACCATGAGGCCGGGCAAGAACGAGTTATGGGGCCGTTTCTCATAGGCTTGATGTCCGCTGCCCAGAGCGGAGCACCCACCTGGTCTCTCGACCAGCCCAAAAACCGGTCGAGTTTTGCAGTGACCAGAGGGCGATTAGGCATTGGGAACGGGGACCACACATCCATCGTCAAAATGTATTCGTTGGGGTTGATAAAGATCCCATCTTCCTTCCCCTTACACATGGTCAATTACTGAGAATCACGGAGAGAGAAGGACTCACAGGAATGGTGACCACACGGATTTCAAGCTCCATTTGAATACGAAGCCTCTCCTCGTGATCCACAGGTGGTATCTTGCCCTGTAGGACCATCCGAACAAAGATTTCGGAGGCTGACGACGGAGCCCTGCCCGAGTCGTCAATCGGCACCAGGTAGGTTGCTCGTTTGGCCATGCGTTCACGGCGAGAGGTGGCGTTGGCCTCAGTTCGACGAAAGTGGCTGCGCACTGTGGGCACGAGCAGTTGCTTGGGCATTGCGGGTGAAGAGATCGTCGGGGGAGCAACAGAAGGGCGGGCTGGCAGACCGGAGAGTGATGGGCATTTTGAGTCTAGGAGAGGTTGATGGAGCAGAGGATAGATGAGGGAAAACGAAGAGATCGCTTCGGCACAGGTGGGCTATCATGCCCATAGATCTGGCAGAGGGCAATGGAGCAGAGGATGGATGAAGGAGAACGAAGAGATTGCTTTGGCACAGGTGGGCTATCGTGCACGGGATAGGCGGCACGGCCCCACGGGAGGCGTCTATTGCACGGGATAGGCGGCACGGCCCCACGGGAGGCGTCTATTGCACGGGAAATCGCCCGAGTCCATCCTCCTCCCAGGCATCCCTTCTCCCACCACCTGCAACCAACTCTCAAAACTCGCAAACTCGACACTTAAGGTCCCGGAGTTACCCCGATCAAGTCGGTCAGCCGGGACACCGCCATTTGCCGAAGGTACCGTTCACCCGGGCTCGGCCGGACTCACCCGGTTACCTCGGCAGAGTCGTCCGGCCGGACTCACCTGGTTTTCCTGGGGGAGCCGTTCGGCCGGACCCGGTTGAAGTAAGTATGGTGTATAGTATGTGTAAATATGTTGTAGGGTGTATGTAAAGCTTCAATTAGGTAGCTTGGCATTATGAAGGGCAGCTAATGGGGTATATACCGCACGCTGCACAGGTAGGGCTAGGGTGTGTTACAGCACAGAACCCAGTCACTAGGTGCCAGCTGAGCCTACCCAAGGACACAGCAGCCACCTTTGTGACCTTACTATCTGACATAAGGTCTGGCACAGTGAGCAGGGTCCAATGCAAGTAGTGGACCACCGGGCTGTGGTGCGGGACCGACACACTGGGTGGCAGTACACAGATGGCCGGTAGTGATAGATGACCGTCGGCAAACAGACGGCCGGTGATGCAGCTTGAAGCGGACCGACTGTCGGCAGTGGAAGCCTCGGACCGGCCGCAGCGGAGCGCCGCCTGACGGCGGTCGTGCATAGCGCCGCCTGATGGCGGTCGTGCATAGCGCCGCCGCATCGGCGGCTGTGCACTGCCGCCCGCGCTCCGAGTGATCTGAAGTGGCCGCCCCCCCGACATGTTTGTATTCGTTCTCCGCCGTTATTGGTCTTAATGACATGCGAAAGAGCGCGTTATGTGCGTATTAACAGCGCGAATCAAAAGTGCCCTGGAACGTTACGTTCTGTGCAGGCGCCGGCCCGTGACGTTATATGTAAAAATGGGGATGAGATGGAGTATGCTGACATTAACTTACATCGGACGGACGGATGAATACCCAGATAGTCTCTGCATAATCTGTGGATAACGAAAGAAGCAAGAAGCGTGAAGAAATAGCAGAAACTCGCGAAGATATACTGTTTTGACCAAAAGTGTGGTTCACATGTAGGTGGGCTTCCATATGTTGGGATGGAGGATAGATATTGCATATCTGTAAGCTTTAACATTGATTGTAGTGTACACAGACCAGGAATCTATGTTTGTGCGCAGACAGATTAAGAATTGATGGTACAGTGCGATATGTCATTTTTCAATGACATACACAATATCGATACAACATGCGAGCTCATCACAGCACACAATAGCAGAACAGACTCGCCTTTACAGCAGCTTTCCAACGCAAAAAGAATCTCGAAATTCCGACAGGAACCCATGGAGATGTCGCACATGTGCTCAGAATGCATGCAGTGGTCAAGTCGTACCAAATCACCAAGCACACGAAGCCACATTCTGAGCACATGTGCGACATCTCCATGGGTTCCTGTCGGAATTTCGAGATTCTTTTTGCGTTGGAAAGCTGCTGTAAAGGCGAGTCTGTTCTGCTATTGTGTGCTGTGATGAGCTCGCATGTTGTATCGATATTGTGTATGTCATTGAAAAATGACATATCGCACTGTACCATCAATTCTTAATCTGTCTGCGCACAAACATAGATTCCTGGTCTGTGTACACTACAATCAATGTTAAAGCTTACAGATATGCAATATCTATCCTCCATCCCAACATATGGAAGCCCACCTACATGTGAACCACACTTTTGGTCAAAACAGTATATCTTCGCGAGTTTCTGCTATTTCTTCACGCTTCTTGCTTCTTTCGTTATCCACAGATTATGCAGAGACTATCTGGGTATTCATCCGTCCGTCCGATGTAAGTTAATGTCAGCATACTCCATCTCATCCCCATTTTTACATATAACGTCACGGGCCGGCGCCTGCACAGAACGTAACGTTCCAGGGCACTTTTGATTCGCGCTGTTAATACGCACATAACGCGCTCTTTCGCATGTCATTAAGACCAATAACGGCGGAGAACGAATACAAACATGTCGGGGGGGCGGCCACTTCAGATCACTCGGAGCGCGGGCGGCAGTGCACAGCCGCCGATGCGGCGGCGCTACATCAGCAAAGTGGGCGCGGAAACGGTAGCGTCTGATAGTGCACAGGGGCATTCATAGCGTACGATAGTTAGTGATAGCGAAGACAATAGACGGTAGCTGAGCACCCAAGTAATGCAGTAACTCGTAGTGTATTATCGTCTGCTTCTTCCGCTATCAAATGATGATCGATTCTCGCGGACAGGGCTATCATTTCTGAGTGCGCGCGCGACCATATACCGGTCATCTGCGGCGCATGAGATGATAGCGCTACATGATAAAACGTCAGATTTAGCGGAGGGGATGACAGCATCATGCAGAACATTATGGTCTTCCATCGCACACTGGGGATCACATATTACGCAGAGAGTACAATCCAATTGTGCAATAGTAATCCATTTGGGTAGATACGAAACAGCAGGTATCCTATACAATGGACATAAGAGCAGAATAAACGACTTACACAGTCAGCAATGTGGGCGCGTCCTTGAGGCCTCTCAACCAGCAGTGAGCACATCGACATAGTACTCCTGTGATGCATAGGGTCGTCCCTGCCATGAGTGCCATGAGAGTGGTCAGTAACGGCCTGTAGAAAATGCGAATATATATAGTGCTCACCCAGTGATAGAGCAGTCAGTGTGGAGGGCACGGAAAGGCCGGTCGAGCGCAGCGAGGCGCGTGGGGAGGCGCGGGGAGATGGTCGTGATGGTGAGCATGGATGGCCGTGTATTCATCGTCTTTCCTCCTCACTCCAGTTTGTGGGGAACTCCTCAACGTGCTCGTCGTTCGGAAGCGTGGTGAACGGGGAAGGGGAAAGCGAGGAGGGAGTAGTCAGCGGGTGTGGCCACGGAGAACGCGGAGGAAGCGAAACTCACCTGGGTGAACTGGGACACGTTTACGAACCGGATCGTCTCCTCAACCGAGTGGCCGACGGGGACGTTGTCAATTGCGGTGGTTCAGTTGTCCGACCCCACCGAACGCACCTGAGGATCCCCTTATGGGTCGATGATGAAGAGCCCACAGAGGGCGATGCCCTCGTCCTCAACGAGCACGACGTGATCGGGCGAGATGGACATGTCGCGGTGTGCGACGAGCAGGAGCTTGAGGTTTGGACCGAGACCGCTGCTTGCGTGGGGAGGTCGCTCAAGCGATGTGTGAGTACTGCAAGTTGGTCAAGGCAGCTATGGACGAGCGGTCAGTGCGGAACTGATCTCGGTGGAAAAGGGAAAGGAACGCAACCCGGCGAGCCGCTGCTCCTACAAAACGGGCTGGTGCTCGGGGTGGACGTTTCGCGCGCATTCAGCAACACCTGCCGGAAGTGGTCACCCGCAGGTCTAGCAGCAGAAGCCCACAAAGCGTGGGCTCAACCGTGTAGTGTCCTGGCATCCTGCTCACCTGCCAGCCTGTGTGGAAGTTCTGAAGACGTACCTGTACACCACACTCCCACTGAGTGGCTGCCGCAACACCTCCACCACATTTCCTTACATCCCCGATTACAAGCGGAGTCACTCGGGACTGATGTAAGAGCACGCGGAGCAACGTTGACACTGCCGGCGAGGCTGAGGAATCAGCGCGAAGGGGAGGAGAAGAGGTAAAAGAGGAATTTCACACCGCGCGCCGTGACCATAAGCGCTTAAGCACCATGACTTCAAGCTTGATTACGTTCTGGAGGCGCACCAAGCTCGCGCGGTTGAGGAAAAAACATCGTGACTTGTGGTGGGTACGAGGAGGCGGAAATGCAGGGAGTGGGTGGTCATGTTGGCTTTGTGGAGGTGGGAAGTTGAACGTACCGAGCGCAGAGTGGCGGCCATGAGGGCGACGAGACAATGATGGTCTGCGAGAAGTTGTTAAAAGCCACATCAATGTCGATAGAAATGTGGGTACTGTGAACGAGATGCTGAGAGCAAAGGGAGGAACTCACCATGTCTTGATGGATCACCCGCGAGCGTGAGTGGCACATCGCGCTGAGGGGATGATGGCGGTCGCAGGGGAAGTCCAGTAGGCGCGCACGCGCGCACACGCGCCCATGCAGTCTGGCGACCGAACGGAGGCCAAAGCGGGACGCCACTGCGGCGCCGCCGCATCGAACCACGACAATTAGCAAGAAATAATCGTAAGCAAATTTTGCCAGACCACACTGCACAGACTCTTCGTCATTGCTAACACCGACTGTAGTACGTCTTCCCAACGATGTATATATCTTGACTTAAATTTTGTATTCGCAACCTGCTCACTGCCCTCGCCCGTGCCCCGTGCGGCGTGCGCCGCGCGTTTGCCGTGCCGCGCGTGACTACGAGCGCGTCGAATAGGAGAAGGAAGAGGCGGAGGCGGGTGATTCACTCGTAACGGTGGTGGTCCAGTTGTGTCCCAGAGAAGCAAACATTCTGATGAAGAGGATACACATGGAAAGACCAGGTTCCGCAGAGCAGCGAGAAATCAGAAGAGATGTCAAGAACAAATTTGGGGAACAGAGGCCCCGGATGGGAGAGGGGGAGGTGGTGAGGCTCGCCGTCGCCGGACTCCGTCCATAAGCGGTACAGGCGCCCGCGCTGACCCGTGTATCCTCGCGCGCACCGCGTTCTCTGCCGCGCGCACTGTTCGCGCACTCGCGAACCGACCGTATAGCTCATTAAAAACTTACCATGCACCCAGCGCGCCATGAATCACCCTTTGAGGGGTGCATGATCGTCTACTATCATTATCATATCATCGACTATAGCTTTCCGTCTAAGCTACTAGTGCCTGTAGTCGATCCATCATAACCTGTATGCGGCCACGAAATATGATCAAACGTCATATCGAAGACGAATGAATATCAGCTGCTACCGTTCTGCTACCATCATTTGTCGTGCAGACAAAAGACGACCTGTCCCGATCTGGCAGAGTCGGGCGCTATCGGGCGCTACCGTTAAAAACACCTTTTGCTGATGTATGCACGACCGCCATCAGGCGGCGCTATGCACGACCGCCGTCAGGCGGCGCTCCGCTGCGGCCGGTCCGAGGCTTCCACTGCCGACAGTCGGTCCGCTTCAAGCTGCATCACCGGCCGTCTGTTTGCCGGCGGTCATCCATCTACTGCCCAGTGCCGGCCATCCATCTAATACCGGCCATCTGTTTATCGCCGGCCATCCGTCCATTGCCACCTGGTGCAGTGTCGGGCCTGCACCACTGCCTGGTGGTCTGCTGCTTGCATTGGACCCTGGTGCTCCCTGGTATGTCTGTCCTTGGACACCCACCTCCAAGTATCAGAGGTTTTGAAGGTGGCTGCTGCATGCTTGGGTAGGTTCAGCCAGACCTGGGTGACCAAGTTCTGTGCTATAACACACCACAGCACTACCTGTGTGGTGTATACTCCATAACTATCCAACCTTGAGGCCTAATTGATCATATGAAGCCTTACATACACCACACAACATGTTTTATGCATGCTACACTGTACTCACTTCGACCGGGTCCGGCCGGGCGGCTCCTCTGGGAAAACCAGGGGAGTCCGGCCGAACGACTCCCCTGGGAAAACCGGGTGAGTCCGGCCGGAAGACTCTGCCGAGGTAACCGGGTGAGTCCGGCCGAGCCCGGGTGAACGGTACCTTCGGCAAATGGCGGTGTCCCGGCTGACCGACTTTGCCGAGGAAAGCCGGGACATGCACTGAACTCGAATTACTCGCCATGTACGTGCAGCGTCCACCAGCATTTCAGATATGAGCTTGTATCGCTGACGTTGACTCCCGCGTGTAGCCAGAACACGTGCTGCTTGGTGGTCGCTCGAAACGCAGTGCGTTCTATTAACTGCTCCGCACCTTCGCATCACCTCCGTCAATGTCCGTAACCCACTACTCGTCCCGTAGGACAACCGCAAGTATCTCGTACATTTCCCCTCTGCCTCCTTCTCTTCGTGCGCTGTGCTGTATCTCACTGACTTTTCCCGCAGGCTTGGCGGAAGCTCTCTAGGAGGTATGGCGCCCGGGTGCGTCTCTCAGCGTGCCGCGCTTACGACGCGTGCTGAAGGTGATCGCGATAGTTGGTATACACGCCCATGATCAACGCCAAGGTACGCTTTACCGGTTCCTGTATCCTCCTTGCGGCTACTTGTATGTGCGATGAACACTGACCCTATGCAGATGTTCGCTGACGCAAAGCACAAACACTACCGCGAAGTCCGGTTTAACACCGCGCATGGAGAAGAAGGCGGACCTGAAGACAGGCCGCTCATCATCCAGTTCTGCGCCAACAACCCTGACCACCTCCTCACCTCTGCCAAGGCACTCGAGACGTACTGCGATGCGGTCGACATCAACCTTGGGTGCCCGCAAGACATCACGAAGAAGGGTCATTATGGGTCGTTCTTGCAGGATGAGTGGGATCTCATTCACGACCTCAGTGAGTCTCTCCCTTCTCTCGTGGCAGACACACCCCTCAACTCCGGAGGCCAGTCGGCATCGGCACAAGAACCTGTCCATCCGCGTCACTGCCAAGTTCCGGGCGTTCCCAACGGTCGAGAAGACGGTCGCATACGCGAAGATGCTCGAGCACGCCGGGGCGCAAATGCTCAGATGTCACGGCCGCACGCGCGAACAACGGGGCCACAGATCTGTAAGTTTGCGCCTTCGTTGCGTAGGTTTTTCTCATCTTCGGCATGACAGGGAGTCGCGGACTGGGAGAAGAACCGGGCGGTGAAGAACGCGGTCTCCGTGCCCGTCGTCGCGAACGGGAACATGCTCTTCCACGGGGACGTCGAGAGGTGCCTCGCTGCGACGGGCGCGGACGCTGTCATGTCCGCCGAGGGTAACCTCTACAACCCTGCCATCTTCACTCCCGCCCAACCCTCTGCCTCTACCTCCACGACCGCCTCCCCCATAGCGAAATACCTCACCGGCCTTCACCCGCGAAGCACCATCCTGGCCTCAGAGTACCTCACGATCGTCCGCGAGCAGAAGACGCCCACGGCGCCGAGCGCGGTCAAGGGCCACCTCTTCAAGCTCCTCCGGACGGCGCCTGCGAAGCACACGGACCTGAGGGAGCGAATGGGCCGCGTGCGCGTGGAGAAGGATGAGCGCACCTGGGACGGCACGTTCGAGCAGTACGAGGAGATCGTGCGGGAGCTCGACGCACGGCTGGATGTGAGTGCTCATGCCGCCCCTTGTCTTGAGTTTGCGCATCTCCGATCTCCTCTCCCTCCCTCCATTTCCCTCTTTGAGCCTTATCTGATGCCTTTTCGCTGTTCGGCAGGCAGACATCGAGGCCATGGATGCAAAGGACAAGCCACTCAAGGAGCTCGCGGCGCACGCACCTTGATACCGCGACCAGCTTCCCTATCCTCCCCCACTGGCTCGTGTGCTGACAGTCATCCAGCCGGCGACGGTGTCAACGACAATCCAAGTCTGTCACATGCAGACGTTGGCATTGTGATGGGAAGTGGGTCGGATGTCACGAAGAATGAGTCGGGGTAAGTGTCTTTTTATTTATCCCTTGTGCCCATTTCTCACGGCGCACAGACATCGTCCTGTCAGACAACTTCGCCTCCATCATCGCCGCCATTCGCGAGGGCCACCGTTCATACGACAACATCAAGGTGTTCACCCTGCGCCCCCTTGCGAGTAACGTTGCCCAGGCGATCGTGCTACTGGTCGGCCTCGTGTTCAAGGACCAGAAGGTCCTCTCCATCTTCCCTCTCAGCTCCGTCGAGGTGCAGTGGGTAGTCATCATCAGCGCAGGACCACCCGCGATGGGGCTCGGCATGCAGGCCACAACCGAGAATGGCATCATGCGCCACCTGCCCCACAACGCCCGCTGTGGCATCCGGTCCGTCCTCCTCGCACGCCCAGCGTCTCACAACCCGCTCACTTTCCCTCCTGCAGAGGTCCTCATCGACATGGTCACGTACGAGATCATCCTCAGCGCGCTCTCGCTCCCGTCCTTCGTCGCCGTCATCTACGGCTTCAGCTTCCACGATCTCGGTGCGGGCGACTGCAATGAATCACGTGCGGGGTGCGAGGTCGTGTTCCGTGCGCGCAGGAACATGCCTGCCCGCACGGGTGGCCATCACCCGTGGTGATGACTCCTAGGTCTCACTCATCATTGAGGGTGAGTTCATCCCAACTCGCCTGTTCTCAGTGCTCACTGTGAGTGTGCACACCCGTTTCTAGCCGTAGCTCCTCACTGCGAAGCTCGTCTGTGCGACTATTCACTGATCGGAAAAATCGGTTGAGGCGCCTCCAAACACACGCATCATTACAATCACAATCAAGTAAGTGCAGTTCGACCTGGAACATTTGACGAGCTGCTTATTTACGACTGCTAGTACTTTGTATTTCTACATGTCTGACTGAGGTGGGGCAGCCAAGCGGCCATCCTCCTGAACAACCATGTCAAACACGGTGAACTCAGCTGGACGAAGTGCTAACCCAACATAAAGGTTCATCCGATCACCAGGCGACTCCATAGCCCACTTCTCACCCATACATTCCTTATACAGGTACTTTTGCGAGGCCTTTGCCATCCGGGGAAGATCGTTGCTGACTTTAATGCCGCGGACGCGCTCACGACGAGGCATCGTCTTGCTTGAGCCGGTCAACTTCCCGGTGGAGCGCCTAGGCAGCTGCACTGCGGCTTGGGCCGCCCTGCGCTTGCCTAAGGTGACCGGCTCGTCACGGTTGTCTTCACTCTCATCTCCGTTGCCAAGCTCATCACCCCCCATGTTTTCCTCGTCAGTGTCGCTTAGGACGCCGTAGTCTACCCCTTCCTTGGCGGGGCCAACAGCATCAAGTGATGCGTAAAGAGCACGAAGCTGGTATGTTGTGTCAGCATGTTGAAGCCCCAAAATGAGGCTAACCTGCATACCTTATCTGACAGCCATCCGACCTCAACCACGTACAAAGCGCCCTTCTCGCGCAAATCCGCTGCGGCAGCCCGCCGAGCCTCACGTGCAGCGAGAGCAACCTCGTCGTCATTGGAGTCTGAACCTTCGCTCTCCGAACCAGCAGTCACCTCCCCACTCTGCCAGTCGCTCCAGATGAGCTTTGCGACGCCACGCGTCTGCTCCCGCCCATGCTTGCTGCGGAAGGGCCGGATGCAGCACCGACGGGCATTCGCTTTCTGTTAAGTTGGAGGTGAGCATCCGCACGGCATATAACTCGTAATATTGACTCACCTCCGGTGGGCGAACGTGACGACGAGACCTCTTTCTCCTCTTAGTACCCTTCTCAATGCCCTCAGGAGTATGGTGCTCCTTGTAGCCCCTCACCAAGTTGACGAAGTAGCCCTTTGACGCTTTGACAATCCTGTCCATGCTGATATCATCTGGGATGCTGAACTCAGTATCTGGTGTGGAGATGGTGAGATTCGATGCCATAAATGTAAGCATGCTTATTAACTCACTCCGGTTTTGAAAAACAGTCTCTGCAACCGCCGAGATGAACCCATGGTTTACTTGGTGTTGAACGCCTGCGGTCCACACCGGGTTCCACAGTCATGTCTGGCCATCGGGAGCGAAACGAGGCATACTCCCAGGAGGCAATGGCTCGGGAAGGGGGTACGTCGCCGGCCTCTCGTCGTCAGGGTCGAGTTTGACCTTTGCAGCCTGGGATATGCCCATCAGGCGAAATGAGGTTGTATGGATCGCCTCCTGTAGGTGATGTTAGCTCACTGGCGCTCTGAGCTGATGAGACGCAGCACCTCTAGAGAAGGAATACGACGCGCACGATCCAGCTGGGGTGTAGCGCACCCCGAAGGCGCCCTCAAGGCCGTCAAGCCCTTGACAACCTCTGTGGTCTCTGCTTGCAGCGTGGCGAGAGAGGTAAGCCGGTTCGCCAAGTTCTCCAAGCGTGAATTCTGGTCCTGAACGACTCTGACCATCCGTTCAACAGTCTGATGCAAGGGAACAATTGCACGCTTTGTCGTGTTGATGGCCATAGTTTCCATTGATGCTTTGCACGACTGCTCGACCTCCTAGCCCGCCCGTGAGCATTGACAATCACCGCACTACTGAGCACGCTGATCCACATACCTCCAGAGTCCGGCCATAAACATCGTGCAGCCCGTCAAGCGGACGAGAAGGCAAGAGATTGCTCAAGTCGAAGTCGTTCGGGATGAACGACGTCTACTCAGGGTGGCCTGTGTGAGTTTGTGGTCTTGCTCATATAAATGAATACGTAGCTCACCTGCATACCTCGGGGGCCATATCCCCAGGACCCACCATCGGCCTCTTGCAACTGAGGGCCCATCGAGTCCCGGCCGTAAGAAGCCGAAGGCATACCTGGACGTGCAGCGGGCGACGCTGCCCCACCAGAGAACGCGAACATGTGCTCTGGTTGGAGCGAGTGCGGCGTCGCTGTCGTGATCTCCATGCAAGTCAGGTAAGCCCGTTGAAACTGAGCACGCAGGCGACCGTACTCACTGGAGGCCCAGTCTGGGATGTTGACTGCTCGAGCATATCAAATGCATCTCGCAGGGCCCCTCCTGGATCGACGCCAGCCCCCGGAGGTGTGGGCTGGGACATAGAAACAAGGTGAGCGAGTCGCAAGCAGATGAGCGCCGGGTGTGTACTGATGGAGGATGAGGCAAGGTCGTGAGCAGCCCTGTTGTCTGCTCACGACCTTATATACGCCTTTCCCAGGACCCTTTCCCGCACAGACCTGGAACCTGGACGCGTCCGAACAGCAGGAACAACACCAGCCGGAAGCCTTACTCCCTGTTAAACATGCTGCCTAGACCAGGGACCCAGAGCGCGCGGCGTTGAGTACCTGATATCTGTGCCAATGAGACGCGAGTGCCATCGGTGAGCTTCATTATGAATCTCCCTTCGTTGCTGGTTTTAAACCATCTTATGCTAGCTGCAGTGCAGTACGATATTGGCAGGAGGTTGGTATAGCTTTAGAGCGGGTTTAGATATCGTCGAGCAGTGGACGGTGCCGAAATTCAAATTCGGGTGGCCTGTAAATTGTGTGATGTCATTGATATGCGTGAGCCGCCGATCGGCGATGGAAAACCAATCACACCCCCATTTGTTGCTGGATAGAAGGCCCAGCCACAGTGCATAAATATATGCTGAGACATCTGTAAAGTCTGGTTGGATGATGCGTCCGGCCTGGCCACTAAGGAAAGACCATGTGCACGCAGGTGATGGGAGATGGTCAGACAATCCGGCTGCCGACCATTGATGTGTAATCCATGGTCCATCACCCTCTGGTTGAATGGCGTGTCCAGTCTGGCCACTGAGGAAAGACCATGTACCCACGGGCGATGGGAGACTGTCAGGTAATCTGTCTGAGAGGTATCAACGCATAATTAGTGGTTCATCACCTGTCCTGTCCGCAGGCATTTAGGAAATGTGTCGGCGTGCAATATGACGGGTACAGACGATCCGCACGGGCGTGCAATAACTGGTGGATCGATTATGAATGCACACGTCTATTCAGCATTCAGAGGTTGTATGGACAGCGCGTGATATATGGGATGCACATGATCTTTCCGGCATCTTTCGCAGTGTAGAAAGATTGCAGATGACACGGTGTGTATATTTAAACACTTTTACGCGTGTTGAATCAATGGCGGTCCAGACATCCGCGAGGTGCATACCTCGAGCTAACGCTACGTGACCGTCAACCCATGATATCTGTTGGTTTCTAGTGTTCCGGTGTACGCCCTCATCCGAGGCACGACCAGTATGCTTAGTCATGTATACTACGTTCCCACGCATTGTACAGTACTATGCCGCCGTATCATCTGAGGTCAAAATTCATTCTATCATCTAGCTATCCACCATCGTCGTCCTATCCGACACCCTGTCCGTCATCCGGCGTCCTTTCGCCTCTACGGCTCTCTTCGTCCACTGCTCGATTCTTCACACCATCTCCTCCTCTTCCCACTGTGCTCCGACGTCACCAGAATCTAATGCCACCGTAACCATCCATGCGCCGTCCGGGCTCCGACGTGTCCGTGGTAGACCCTAGCGCGCGCGAGCGGGTGGCCCGGGCGAGCCTACGCGCCGCGACGGAGCCCCTCTCCCAGACAGTATGAAGCCACGGGCTCCTATAAGCCCCTCTTTCCTTCTTCCTTCGACTAAGTAAACCTGAACTAAGCGCGCCTCCCAGTCCCGTATCTGCCGTATCTGCTGGGCGAGAATACGTACCGGTGCGTCTCAGTACGGTACCTTGTGTTCGCGAATTGGTCCCTGATTCATTTGAACTTCCAGTGGCCACGATGTCTACTTCCATCATCCATCGGCTGAACGAAGACATCCTCCTTGCCATCCTCTCCTATCTTCCAGGCCACGATGCAGTACAACTCGCTCGTACCTGCAAGTTCATGTACGCGCTCTCCTGTCCAAATTGTAGTGTGGAGATATCCCACTTGGAACAACACAAGGTATCTCGGCTGGCTGAGGCGATCTGTCGGCCTGGTTCTTCCTGCGCAGCCTACTTGGGAGATCTCGGCATCTCCCTGATGTCAAATAAAGACGAAGACATAAGGGCCTTGGGCGAGATCCTCAGGACTATCAAGAGCCTCCGCACGCTGAGTCTTTCCGCCGCGACTCAGAAAGGCTGGACGGAATGCCCATCGATCATCCACGCTCTCACTCAAATGAAGGATCTACGAGCACTCGATTATTATCCAATCTTCCTCGACGACGTACTTCCGATGATCCAGTCCATCCCCTCGCCTAACCTCGTCAACCTCAGTCTTGGGTATGATGTAGTCTGCCATCACGATTTCGCTCCTCTGCTATCGGCGCTCAAATCATTCCCCAAGCTCGTCATCCTCACCTTGTATAACTTCACCCCGGAATTGGGCTCTCTTGATGCTATTCTGACATCATCGCTCCCGTCCATCCGGCATATCGCCCTTAAGGCGGTCTCCATCGCCGCCACGGACATCCTCTACCTCTGCCCTAACCTCGAAACGATCGAGCTCTCCCCAAGCCACGAAAGAAAGCACATGCAAGGCCACACGGATCAGACCCGGCCGAGATGGCCCACCGGCAAGGTCTCCAGCTTCACCGTGGACATCCGCCACGGAACGAGATTCGGCGGGCTCGTCGTCCTGCTCCACGACGAACAGCTGCAGGATATCCTCGTCGAGCTGCTCGAGCGCCGCGCGAGCCCCGTCCCGTGCCTCGAGCTCGGTGGAGATTGGGAGTTCACCCGCGACGGCGCCACCGCCGTCGACGCCGACACGTCGCGCCGCCTCGCGCGCCTCCTCGCGGCGCTCCAGCCCCGCGCGCTCACCCTCCCAGTGCACGCGGGCTACCAGAGCCCGGACACGGATCTCGACGGCCGGATGTGGATCGCGGCCGCGCGGAGGCTCACGCGCCTGCGTTCGCTCACCCTGCGCAGCGTCGGAGCGGACGACTGGGAGGTCCTGGCAGTGAGCCCGTCTGACGCGGAACTCATAGACCCCATCTCCCTGGTGCGAGTCTCGCGGGAAACGCTGCCGGCGGCGCTGGCGCAGCTCCCGCTGCACTGCCTGTTCATCGATGCCAGCGCTCGCCCCGTGGGCTCGTCGGACGGGCGCCGCAGGCGTGGCTCGCTCGAGCCCTACATAGAGCTGAAGCGTGTGGAAGCGTTGGATGCGCTCCCCGCGAACCTGCTTCCCGCGCTCACGGAGATGCGCGTTCTGGGCATCAAGGGGATGGCGGCGCAACCCGCAGAAGTGTTCAAGGACGCCAAGGACTCGGAGCTGTTGCTTCGAGAGTTGGATGGGTGGAGGAAGCAGCACGCCGGTGAACGGAACACGCGTTGGTGGCGGGTCGATGGGACAGGGGCGGAGCGGAGGTTGGTGGAGATTTGGCGCGAGTACGGGGAGCAAGCGCAGAAGCTGGTGGAAAATGGCGACGCGGACCTGGCCGGTGAGTACATCGGATGTGGAGCCTGTTCTGGACGCTGACTTGATCCGACCTCTTCAGACATATATTTGGAGCGCTGCCGGTATGAGCCTTGAATGTGTACAATGGAGCACAGGGCCCCTCTCTGGGGGAGGATCCAGTTCTGGACGTCTGGACTCTGGTTGAGCACGTCGCGGTCAGCTTTGTTGGCGAGAACGACTGTAGCGAGCTGTAGCACCGGCGCCCTGGATCGAACCGTACCGATTCTGACCGACTCTGTTCCATACATACGAGGAGCCGGAGGATTCGAACGGAATCAGTGCGTGTGTACGGACTCGGGCGGATCGTGGCCAACGTGCGGGAAAATATCTGTATCTTAAATGTGTACGTCTGACAGCAGTACCCAACAAGAGCTGAACTTGAACGTCGTTGGGACTCTATGGCGGGAGAGATAAGATAAGATCTGTCCACAGATGGTGCTCAGATGGGCGCCAAACGCTCCCCAGTCTCGTCTTGACCGCCACTCGATGATCCTCCTCGTCCAGGCTGCGCATCCTCCCCCTCCCTGCTTGCATGCGGGTTATCTCACGTCCCAGAGCTGTATGAATGGAAAGAAGAAGGCTGGGGGGCGTAGTATTGTCTCGGTGAGGGTCTTGTTGTTCCGCCTACGCACTGGCCTTGTCATCGGCTTCTCTAGAATGGAGTTGTTTTGTGCTGCAGCCTGCCCCCCATCATTCGAGACGCTTTAAATGTGGGCGGTTTTGTGCCCGCCCACACAGTCCACCCTCTGTCTACCCGCCACCACAAGCCTCTTTCACCCAACACCGTTCCCCATGTCGATCCCCCACTCCCTCTACAGTTCGCCCGGAAGCTCGGCCCCGGTGTCTTTTCCACCGTCACAAGGCACCGTGTCCCTCAATGAGGACGTTTTGCACGCCATCGCCTCCTTTCTCGATCCCAAGCACGCCCTCGCCCTGTCCTGCGCCTGCAAAGCCGCTTACCGCGCCGCCATATCCCATGTACACACCCGGATCACCATCTCGCCGAGAGCCATCCTCCCCGCCGAGCATATTGCCGCAGATCTCCTTCGGTACATGCTAGGACGCGGTCCCATGTCATATTCCCTCCGCGCCAACACTCTCCGGCACATATCTTTCTCGCCCAACAACGGAGACCAGGTCAAGCATATGGTGATGTCCCTCATCCAGATTCTCGAGCACGCCCCCAATGTCCTCAGCCTCGACACCGACGTGAGGCAGTTCTCGTACGATTGGCTCGAAAAGTTCTCCGATGCAGTTGGCCAAATCCCCGCCCTCGAGGACATCTCGCTCACGAGCCTTGGCGTGTCTGCGACCTCGTTCCTATCTCGGTTCCTTGCGAGTCCCAAGCTCGCCAAAGTCTCTTTGTCGTTCCGGCTGCCAATCCCACGACTGGATGCGCTTATAGCCAAGGCCTGCGTTCACCGCGTGCATTCCGCACTCACATCCCTCTCATCTGTCCACACTCTCAAGCTTGCGATAGAGGGCAAACAGTGGGACACTTCCGAACTGCCCCGGGACGTCGGAATGCCCTCGGTTCGTCATTTCCACCTGTATTGCCCATCTCCGGGCGTGGCCGCCGGCATCATTCCCTTCTTCCCGAACCTCGACACGCTCTTCCTGCGAGTTTCGGACCCGGTCCCCGACCCAATATGCGCCAGCCTTCAAGGTCCGTGGCCCGCTATACGCCAACTGACGACGTACTATCCCCTCCGCATTCAATCCGGTGGCCCGGGCACTGTCGGTAGCGTCGAACGGCTGGTTCTCGGACACCGGGACAAGATAACGGACGAATACACCCTTCTCCGCCTCGTCTCCCTTCTCTCCGTCTTCCGGCCGACGGGGCTCGAGTTCACGATGGATTGTCCGAAGCCGTTCGACACCTTCACCTTGTACTCAGCGCTCATCGCCGCGCCGCAGCTGCGCTCTCTCCACCTCACCATCAACCTCAACAGCCACCTCGTCTCGAACATCACGGTGAGCCCGCCCGCCACGCCCCGCGCCCCCCGCGCACTGACGCACGTTCCGCCACGTAGAGACAGCTCCTCCCGGCGCTCAAGTCCCTCCCGCTCGTCTACCTCGGCCTCCACTTCGAGTCCGACGTCCGCGTGTGCGGCACGTGGGTCCAGCACCCCGAGCTCGCCGCCGTGCGCGCGGCGCAAGGCCGGGAGCTGAACCGCCTCTGGAGCCTGCCGTACGTGCCCGCGTACGTCGCGCAGGAGCTCCCCTCCCTCCGCGTCGTCCGCGTCGGCCCGTGCTTCCCCGGGGGACACGCCACGCTCGTGACGGCGGCGGGGTGGCACGACTCCGGGACCTCGAAGGGCGTCGTGGGCGAGGAGGACGCGCGGGTGGACGCGCAGTACATCGAGAAGGTGGAGGGGTTCAGGCGGCAGTGCCCGCGGGACGACCGGTGGTGGTGGGTCGAAGATCCGGAGGTCGGGAGGAAACGCGAACTCGGCGAGATGTTGAGGGAGGATGGAGAGCGGGCGCGGAGGATCATCGAGGGTGCTGACTTCGATCCCGAGAGGAGCCTGAAAGGTAAGAATAAATCAGTATGTGCGCCATATCGCAGCGGTCTGACCAGTCTTGCGCCAGGTTTCTTTGTGGAAAAGTGTCGCTACCATGTGCCACCGGAGAATTGAGGTCACAGCGCCCTTGCAAGTGGACGCTCGGAAATTGGACGGTGGTGGCCGAATCTCGATCCGTGGCAATGGCTCGGTCTTTTGTGTTAACTTGGGCGTGAGGTGCATGTATTAGTGGCTGCTTTTCGAACGAACAGAAACATGAACATGATTTAGGTTGGCTTTTGTGCGTGCTGTCAGATCTTCCAACCGGTGACTAGATTAGATAAGATTGTATTTGTCCATGTAAGACACCCTCCTCCTCGGACCTTCGACCCTGGAGTCGTACTTTCTTCCTCGGACATATCTGTACATGACGCTGTCGTCATCGTCTAGATTGATGCTTCAGCGCTAAATTCGCCACTCTTACCCGTTCGGCGGACACTCCTTGTTCCCTCAACAGCACCCCACTGCGATGGATCCGGATTGGTTAATGGAGACCCAATCCAGGAGGGGGAGGCACAAGGACCGTGCCTGGGTACGTTGTTGGTCGTCTCCAGACATCTTGTCGCAAATCCGTCCTCTCCAGAACTCATCCACCTGCAAGATCTCGAGTGGCTGATCGGCGTCGATGGCACCTGCCTGGTCGGCGGACTCTGTAAGCTGGATGAGCTCTCGTTCATGAGCGCAGGTTCGCTCGCTGCCCCTTAACTACCCGTCCGACAAGCCCGTCCACGTCAGCCTGGACGTGGAGGAGCCGGTCGCTGCCTTATTAATTACAACTACATTGCCATACATAGCACCAATGGGCTCGCCGAGAGGTGCCGCTGGATGAGTCGGAGACGGGGTTGCCCTTTCCTTGCACTCGTTGCACAATCTTCGCTCAAGCTTCCAAAGGGTGGGAGAGAGGCGAGCAACATGAGGGAGAAGGATGGACCAAGCCCAAAGTACTTCCGTCGAACGCGTCAATACACCAAGATAGCAAAACCCGTATGAACCTCCCTACTGCTTCAAGCCCGCCTTAAGCCCGCCTTAACCAGCGACGCCGCGCGCTCCGCGACTATGTACGTCGGCCCCTGTGTATGCGCCGACGGGACGAACGGCTTCGCCACCCCCAAACCAAAATCAGCCGCCGCCAGCCCCACCGACAGAACTCGGAAGAGGCACTCACGAACGTGCTCGCGTCGACGACCCTCAGCCCCCTCGTGCCCTTGACGCGAAAGTCGCGCTCGAGCGCGCTCCCCAGCGCGACGGTCCCGACGGGGTGGTCGACCGTGTCCGCGTTGTCCGCCGCGTACGCGTCGATCTCGTCCGCGCTCCGCGCCGCGCCGAACGCGCCGAACTCGCCGACGAGGTAGCCGGCGAACGCGGGCGCGGCGGCGAACCGGCGCACGGCGGCGATCGCGGCGCGCATGATCGCGCGGTCGACGTCCGTCGAGAGCAGCGCGGGGTTGATGAGGGGGGCGTCGAACGGGTCGGTGGTGTTCAGGGTGATGCTGCCGCCTGCGGGCGCGGGAAGATGAGCGCGTGAAAGGGAAGCGCTGGGGACAGGGACCTACGGGACGAAGGGGAGATGACGTTCGTGATGAGGGAGAGGAAGCGGCCTGTTGACGGGAGGGGAACGCGCTTCGACACGAAGTTGTCCTAAGTATGGAGTCAGTTTTAGCCGGAATGAGCGTGCGTCATGGTGAGATACGTACATTGATGATGATCTCGAAGTGAGCGGAGGTAGGACCTGCGCTTGGGTCCTCCGCATCGATGTCGGTAAAAATCGAGTCATTTGCACGCAGCCACATGAACTGATCAGAAGGCGGAAGTCCCAAAAAGCCTGTTCCGTTTGTCATCCAGAGCTGAAGCTGCTCGGCGGTCAGGTTGGCACTTCGGTGAAGGTCATCGAGAGTGAAGTTGGCAGTGACATTCCACGAGTTAGGGAGGAAGACGTGGTCCTTGATCCAGGAACTGTAAGCGATGATATCGTTGCAGGTGAAGGAAACATCTCGAACCTGCAGGTTTCTGCCTACAGCAGTGAGATTGACAATAGGAGTGATACCTTTGTCAGAAAGGTGTCTTGCATCACCAATGCCAGATAACATGACTGTATAACGGCCGTGAGCGCGAATCTCCAGGTAAGGAGCTTGCATGCTCACGGATGTGAGGAGTCTTGATAGACCCCGCAGACAAAATCACCTCCTTTGACGCAGTGAGGTTGTAAGTCGGACCTGACGTTGCGTTAGCTAGCTTCCAGTACGCATGCTACGAGACCCACCATCTACAGATTGAGCAAACTCGACTGTCCGCATATCTGGAGTGTCAGCACGAGAGCCAACTGGCAGTATCTTCGTCACACGAGTATTGACGAGGATGTCGAGGTTAGTGCGGCTGGAAGCTTGGGCAAGATACGAGGACGCTGAAGTGACGCGGACGCCGTCGTGGATCTGTGGTCTGGCAGGTTAGGGATGCGTCTCACCAAGCATTCCGAAACGCATACAGTCCATTGAGCCCAACCTAGAGCTCGTTAGATAGTGCATTGGATACCCGCAGAAGAGCATCTTACTGAAGCCAATTGTGTCGCCGGAGTTGTAGTCAAGGTTGAAAGGGAATTCGTCTGGGAGTTCCGCAGAGGAGTTCAGAGCAATGGAGTCGATGGGCTCCAGGAACATCCCCGGGACGCTAATGTCCACGACTCCTAAACCAAGATCAGCAGCTACCCATCTCCATCGTTCCGGGAAAAGAACGCTCACCATGGCGGTGGACCGCCGGATTGTACTGCCCAGTCGTGTTATGCCCGTCCGCCGGGGCCGTTATGTTGTCGACCTTCAGCACGAAGGGTAGAAGATTCTCCCACTCCCATCCACTGTCTCCAGTAACGTTTGCGATCCTGCCGAAGTCGTCCTTGGTCCCGCGGCAGAAGGCCATGAGGTCTGAACATTCAGACATGAGCGATAATCGAACGCAAGCAAAAGGTCGTACTGATCGCAGTGGAGCCGCCGAGGACGAAGCCGCGAGGGTATTGGATTGCCCGGTTGTTCAGGCCTTCTTGTGGGGTCGTGGTAAAGTTCCAGTCCTGGAACAAAAACCGTAGTTAGACACCGCAGGTATGGGAAGCACATTCGGAACTGCACTCACAAACTGTGACCCAGTGAGCCTGGAGGCGAATCCAGGTACCGAGATGTTCAAGTTCATGAAGTCGCTGTGCGTATGTTTGCGCTCGATGGGCACGTGAAAGCGTAGAGCATAGATCAGCACTCACTCTGAGCCTGCCTCGATGAGCAGAACGCTTGTGTCCGGATCTTCAGTGAGGCGGTTCGCCATCACCGCCCCTGCCGCGCCAGCTACACGCGCATATATCGCTCAGCAACAAAAGGAGATGAGATCAAAAGGCGAGGCGACTCACCGCCAACAACGATGACATCGTAGGACTTGCTGAGCACTTCACTCGTCGGGCTCACGAACAGCGCAGCCTGGGCCGCATGTAGCCCGAGCGCGACGGCTGCAAGCGCCTGGACTACAGAGAAACGCGGAGAGGGCATCGCTCGGCGCAACTGGATGGGCAGATGAGCAGAGAGAAGGACGCCGGGGGGAGCTATATGGATCCCCCGCGCGCGAATGGGAGGCGGGGGAAAGGGGTGGAGTGGTACGTACTCAGATCACGCTCTCCCCACGCCTGCCACGCTGAGAAGTAGCAGCTTCGTCCCTTCTCAGAAGATATCGCGTATTTATGGCACCCGCAGCGGGGCACGCGTGCCCTGCGTCATGTGCCCGTCTTCTGCACAGAGTACCTCGAAGGTGTGAATCCGGAGACCCATGGATTCAAGGAGCATGTCCCTAGAGATCCACGCGTGACCTGGCAAGAAACTACGAAGAACGAAATGGTGGAGGGGTCAATGCCGGAGATTCGAGAGAGGCTCACTGCGGTCACAGGAAATTTGACTGAAAAATTATTATTGGGTTGGCCCGCTAGCATCGTCGTCGGTGAGATGTCGAGTCGATGAGCTAGCTCGGAGCAGCATGCCACGGGGATGGGCCAGCGGTTTCCATGGGAGGCGGATGGTAGAGGAAGGCGGTAGATTCGGCGCATGGATACATACGAACAGATTACAGTCCAAGCACGCAGATCCCATCTCCAGTTCGTCCACCGACACGTCCACCGGCTCTGCACGACCTCCATCCAGGTCCATCCTTGCCGCTCCTGCCTTGAATTCATCTTGAAGCGTTGTCAACGCTGGGCATTCCAGTATACATGTCTGAGTGTTGACAAGTTTGTTTGTTGCGGAGCGTGGAGATCGAAAACGGCGGATACGGGGTTGAGGTCGAAGAGAAGAAGAGGCGGGATCTCGGAACGAACTAGATGATGGTGGATGACGGTAAGAGGCTGGCTGGACTTGCCATGCCATTCCGCCGGCTAGCCTCACTGCCACTTGACTCCCGCCACCACCGCGACCTTTGCGACCAGCCTCCTCATATCCAGTGCCCCTGCCTTGACAACCAATAACCTTGAAAGAAAAGCTTATAGGACATTCGGAGCTCAGCGAGAGTTCCACTCTCAACAGAGTGCTCCGCGTCTCTGTTGAAGCTGCTACGGGGAACCGCCTGAGGAGTGCCGGACCGACGAGGAAGGTGGAAGAATCATGGTCAACCCGTGCTCGACTTACATAGGAGGAGCTTCTTGCGTCGGTCGGTACGGTACACACATTTTCTTACGAATGTCTGCGGGCTTGGTCTCTTACCCGATGAAGATGTTCTCCAGCTATCCATATGGCTCGTCGGACGCCCCAACGGATTGCGCCTAGTTATATATACCACCTCACTCTACCAGGACTCATGGCCGAAGTCTTTCGGTGCTACGCACGTCTTTGGCCGCAATGTCCCCACGAGCGGCTCGCCTTCGCGATCAGGGATATCACGAACGGCGCAATACTGCTGTACGCTTGCGATGCCATTCGACCAAAGAAGCTCCCCAGACGACGGCGAGCATACTTATCGGCCGTGCATGAAACCAATGTGCTCGGTTGTGGAACTCGCATCTCGCCAGCGGCCGAAGGAATGCCCAATTGTCGTACGTCATATCGCTGTCTTGTAGGGAGGAAGATGCTATGATAGGTCCGTCGCTACCCCCAGGAATCAGTTGCTTCTTTTCTCATTACGACACCCAGACCACGAGATCCCCCGCGTACCCACATCGCGTCCCGCCAACTTTGGTCCCCTTGATCAGCTCGAACCGGCGAATGTTTATAATGTCGGTACTGGAGTGGGTGGTCTCCACCACAATGCCGGCGAATCACTGCAGCCGCGGTCCCAACTGCAAAATCTCGTGAACTAGCATCATCCGCGTCCTGAAACTGCAGAGTTCACCGCTCCCACAGCCACCCCTCCATCCGTATCCTTCAGTATGGCCCCGAAGACGCAGAAGATCCTCCTTGTCCCTTCTGAGCGCGCTCCTTGGGAGCTCCGCACTGATTTTCCTGTCCCTACCCCTAAGCCTGGCGAGGTACTCATCAAGGTCATGGCTGCCGGGCTCAACCCTGCCGACTGGATCCTTCAATCTGCTGGCGCAGATTTTATCGAGAGCTACCCGTGGACGGGCGGGATGGACGGCGCCGGCGTCGTCGAGGAGGTGGGCGAGAGCGTTACCAACGTCGTGAAGGGCGATAAAGTGTACGTATTCGTCCAACTTTTCGCGCGTTTTGGGACCCGTGTTGAAACCGCACTAGGCTCTTCCCCGGCGCGGTAGACCCCCCGCGGAACTCGTCCTTCGCAGAGTACAGCGTGGCCGTCGCCGAGAACGTCGCCCGCGTAAGTCCTCGCGCTTTCGACGCTCCCAGCCGAGCTAAAGCATGCGTACCAGGTCCCGGAGAACATCTCCCTCGACCAGGCCGCCACTATCCCTCTCTGCTTTGCCACCGTCGTCACCGGACTCTGGAGCCGCCACCCCGACGCGCAGTCGCTCGACATCCCCGCGCCCTGGGAAGAGGGCAGCACGACCAAGTACGCGGGGCAGCCCGCGCTCATCTTCGGTGCCTCCACCACCGTCGGGCGGTTCGGTACGTCCCGCTCGCCCGCCACCGTCCACGCTCGCGCCGCTCACCCGCCGGCGTCCGGCAGCCGTCCAAGTCGCGCACTACCACAGATTCTCGCCCATCATCGCCTTCGCCTCGCCCAAGCACGAGCTCTGGCTCAAGTCCCTCGGCGCGACGCACGTCGTCGATCGCGCGCTCCCCCCGCGGATGTCCTTGCGCTCCTGCCGTCGCTCACGGGCGGGAAAGGCGTCCCGTTCGCGTTCGACGCGAGGCCGACGCCAGAGTCGCTCCCGCTCGCTTACGACGCGCTCGCGCCCGGCGGGGGCCTCGCGTGCGTGCACCCCAACGCGCCGTGGCTCGACGGGCGCATCAAGCCCGAGGACGAGAAGAAGTTCGTCCGCCAGTTCGGGTCGTTCGGCGTCCCCGTCAATAAGGCGCTCGGGGTCGAGGTGTATAAGCGCATGACGAGGTGGCTGGAGGACGGGACGATCAAGCCGGCGAGGGTGGAGCTGCTGCCTGGGGGGTTGAAGGGCGTCGAAGCGGGTCTAGAGAAGCTGAGGAAGGGGGAGGTGAGCGGGGTGAAGCTGGTCATGCGGCCGCATGAGACGGCGTGAGTGGTCGCGGAGGACGAGAGCAGTGACGATATAGATTCATACTCTACAAACATTCGAAGACCCCTCCCCCATGGGAGCATAAATATTATGAGTTAGAGCAGGCTGTGAATACGGACGAACTCGCCGTAATCCGCCCACAAACGGCCGCGGTGGACATCTACTTACACCGTCGGTCAGTCGACCGCCAACTGTCCAGTGAGGGAGCAACAGTAATATTGGGGATCTTCGCTATGTATGAACTCGACGCTAAGGTTAGTTGAGTATGTGTACCAGTTGGAGAGCTCTATACACGAGGTTTGGCCCGGGTAATAAGAAGCTTGCAGGTCTGGCAGCTTGGCGGGCTGGCGCCCCGCTTGCTTTTTGCCGTGAACCATCACCATCCACCACCGTCGTCCCTTCCTCGCTCCCTTCTCCAGATCTAACTTGCTCTCTCCTCCGCTCTGCTTGTATGTGCTCTTGCTGTCCTCTGCAACGATCATAATCGACGAGAGTCTGGTCCCCGAAATTCGAACGTGTGCAGGATCTCGGTATGTATGACTCATGATAGACTGGGGGGCTGGGGGGCTGGGACGGACTTGCGGAGGATATACGGGGTGCATACAGGGCCCTGTGCTTTTGACTCGCAGTCGCGCAACATGTGTACGTGTCGTGATTTGTATCCTTCAGGCGACTACATACATATCAGTTTCCAACCTCATCCCCACCCTCACGCCTTACTTCCATGCCTCCACTTCTACTGTCACTCAATGAAGACGTTCTCTTCCTCATTTTATCCCTATTGAAAGCACCGGAGGCCCTCGCTGTGGCGTGCTGCTCCAGGGCTGCCTACCGCCTCGCTATTTCCCAAGTCTTTTTCGATATCCATGCAAAAGGCAGCAGTCCTCCGATTGAAGATCAACCCCGATTGGCGAAGATCTGCTCGCTGCTGCTCAGCTGTGAGCCAGTGTCCCAGGTCCCTCGGGTCCACTACCTCCGTCGGTTCACCCTCTATTGCGAGCCCTCCTGGCCACAGGACTTTGCTCCACTCTTCACGGATTTCCTCTTTAAAGCGGTTAATCTCCAGTTCCTTCTCACTCACTGTGTCGAGGAGATCATCCGAGGAGATTCCCGGCTCAGCTCGGCCATCGGCGCGTTGTCCAGACTGGAGGAACTCGCTCTGCACGGCATGGAGGCCGTCGCGACAGCCTCTCTCCCGGTCATGCTGCTCGGCCAAAAACTCACCGATCTACACCTCGAGTTTGGTCAGGACGACTTGGATCTCGACTTCGTCATCCGCACACTCGCCTCCCTCCCACTCTTGGACGTTCTCCACCTTTTTCTTCCCGAGTCCTTCTCTCAATTTGAGAGCACTTCGAAGGACTTGAAATTGCCACAGGTCCATCGCCTCCATCTTTCCTGCCCTCCATCGGCATACTACGCGGTCACTGCCCGTTTCTCCGCCCTCGTCGCCTTAGATGCGAGCCTTTATTTCTCGTGCGATGGGCCAGTCACTGGGCCGGCGGTTGGCAGCGGCTGGCCTGCGCTCCAGAAATTGACTTGTGTCAACCCGCCCCCGCACGTCCGGGTGGACTCTGCCGGGCACATGCAGAACATCCGAGATTTGCTCGTCGGACCCTCGAGCTCTGTGCCCAAGTTCACCCCCGTCCTCCACGCCGCGCGCCCGATCGTGGTCGAATTCGAGACTAGCGCCTTCAGGTTGGTGGACCATCCGTCGTTCTGGCCGGACCTGTGTCGCGCAGCGCCTCAGCTGCGCTCCCTTCGTGCCACGATCCATCCCATAGCCGACGAGTTGCACTGCATGCTTCCGTTCGTGGTGAGCATCCCGTGGTCCTCCGGCCGTCTTGCGACTGATAGCCCCGGCATGCACAGGCACCGATGCTCGATGCCCTCTCATCCATATCTCTTGTCCACCTGTCGCTCTTGCTACCGTTCCCTCCGAGGCTCTCCCCCAGCGGCATGCACATCGTAACCTCCGTACGCAAAATGGAGCTGCGCCGACTCAACGCTCTACGCGCGCTCCCGAGCCTCGTCATCACGGCCGCACTTCCGAGCCTGCGTGTCCTCCACATCGGCCCCTGCACGCCTCGCCTGTTCACCCTCAACGAGGTGATACTCAACTTATCGCATGGAGCTCAAATTCGGCCAAAAGTATTGGAAGCGCTGGAGGCGGAGGAACGGGGTGCTACGGATGCGTGTCCTGAGCTGGAGCAGCTGCGGAAGCTGAAGCGCGAGATGCGAGTCCGTGACGAACGGTGGTGGTGGGTCGGGGAGGACGGCGGTGGCGGCCGGACGTTGGACGAGATGTGGAGAGAAGACGGCGAACGCGCGTGCGGAATCATCTGCGGCTCGTCTTTCGATGCGAACACGAGCTTTGAAGGTGAGTGTTTAGGGCCTCCAGAATGTGTGCGTCGCTGAGCACATGTTTTAGGATTCTTCACCGAAAAGCGTCGAAGCCGGTTCCGACTCTGACTTGGAGGAGTGTCGGAGGCGTGAGCAGGGAGGTCGAGATACCAGAGGGTGGCGGGTCGATGAAGGGATCGGGGTTTTCGCGACGGAAATTCTCGTTCGTCTCCACTTGACGGTCGGATGGACGCATACTGCGCGCCACGCAGGCAGATTTTCTTTTCTGCAGATAGTTACTTATAAAAATATCCCCATGAACGATGATTGAAAGCCGTCCGTGCATGGAATGACATCGTATTGACTCGGTCGTAATTTTGGCATACGACCATTCCACTATGATTCGGCTTCCACCCCGTACAAAGACTTTAATGTACCAGCTCTTCCCTGGCATTTAGAGAATCCTTTCCTCTTTCAGCGTAGTTGTGGAGGAAGGTCGCGATTGAAACGGCGGCAACGCGCTCGTGCTCAACGCTCACCCCGGCACGTAACGACACTTCTCCGAGTAGATGTCTACAGGAAAACAAGTCAGCCGCTGCTCCAGGTCAGAGCTCAAGCCATCTCCTCACCGTCAAGATCGGACATGCAAAACGCCTCGTGCTGCACGAGCCGCAGCGCCCGCTCCCCGTCCTCGCGCCAGAGCTCCACCAGCGACGGCGCGTCGCCCCCGTTACCGCGCTCGACGCGCCACCACTGCGTGTATCGCACGCCCTCCAGCTTGAGCCGCCCGTCCGACACGCCCACGACGCGCAGTGTGGGGATCGCCGCGGCGAGCTTCTCTGGAAACGCGGCGAGGGCGCGGAGGCGCCGGCGCTCCGCGTTAGGCTCCCCTGGCTTCCGGTCAAACAGCCTTGGGTCCGCCTTGAGATAGACGCAGACGAGCGGGAGCCGCGCGAGCTCCGCCGCGAGCGTGTCCTGGCGTGTGGAGAACATCGGGTGAGCAAGGGGCGCACTCGGGTCAGACGCGCGACGTACCGGGGGCATCCACAGTGTCCGCGGCCTCTCGACCTCGGTATCGTCGTTGATTGAGCCTACGTCGAACTCGGTATCGGCCTCGTCGGACGATTCTACATGGAGCACGAGCGCGCGCAGGTGTGGGGCGGCTGCGGCGACCTCTTTCCAGAGAGGTCTCGTGGGGTCGGACAGCTTGGCGTCCGGCGCGACTGACGCCTCCAGGTAGAGGGAGCGCGGCTTGAGCACGGCGAGAACGCGCGAGAGGCGGGACGCGGGTTCTCTCTTCGTGCACGAGACGCCGTCCCGCGTGAACCACCAGAGCATGGAGAGTCGAACGTGTGTCGCGCGCACGGCCCGTTGTTCCAGCAACGAGACTATGGGGTCTTTGGCCCGCATGCGCAGAACCGTGAGAGTGAGTCGAGGGATCGGGGAGGGGCGCCACGTGGGTCGGGATTTGCGAGGGTCTCCTGTGCGCAGATCGTCGAAGCCGAGTTCGAGGGAGGTGAGGTTGGGACAGAGATAAACGAGGTCTGTCGCGGCCTCGGTGACGCCGTTGATGTAGAGCTGCTGGATGGAGGCGAATGGCGGGTACCTGGCGATGTCGACGGCGGTGGTCGGATTACTAGCTTGCTCTATCATGAGAGAGTGCAGGCGAGGGAAGGACGTAATGGCGGAAATGAGAGGGGGGAGGTTGTAGGGAACGTCTTCATGTCCTTGATAGCCTATGCAGAGGCTCGTGAGATTGGGAGAGGGGATGCATTGGATCGTCGGCAGCATTTTGTCCTCGACACAACCGCAAGAGAGCTCGCGCAGTTCTGCGAGAGCCATAGAAAGACGCGGGTCGTCATAGAGGAGAGACATATGGGTTATTTCGAGTGAACGGATGTTCTTGGTTGCGAACAAGACATCGGGAAGCTTGTCGAAGTTGAGATGGATCGCTATCTCACGGACATGATGAGCGTTGGTGCGGAGATTATCATGCCACCAGGATACGAAGAAGGCCTCATCTATCGGAAGGACTGTCCAGAGTCTTGGAGAGGAAACCACATGGAAGTGCTTGCAGGTGAGCGACAAGGCGCAGAGATCTCGCTTCTTGAGATAGGAGAGGATGATGAGCAGAACGTCGTTGTTGAGACGATCTATGGGAGGTGCCATGGCTGGGGCCTGGAAATGAATAGATTAGCACGTTGGCATGAGTAATACCCGCAAGATAGCACTTGCCCTGGAGTTTTGACCTGGAGATGAGGACCGTCGAAGGGTCGTAAGGATCATTTACGAGCTGGAAAAATGAGCAATTTCGTTAGCAAATATGCACATAAACCGTGTTTGATTGGTGTGTCACCTGCGGACTCTAGGTCGTGGTGGTAGGTGACGAAGCAGATTTTGCGGCTTATCTCGTCGCCAAGGTCAAAGTAGATTAGATTAGATGTTGCTCTCTAAGTATTTATCGGTTGATCAACCAGAAGGAGCTTCGCGAGTCCATCAACGGAATAAACATGGAGTGATTGTCAGTAATACAACGAACTCGCTCCTGGTTGCACTCAAAAGGTCGGGGACGAAGGGGGGCTCTGCTCGACTCCATGGCGCGATCAGCAAAGGTCAGACCTACGCCGGCCTCCCGACATGCATCGTGGGGTGGGAAGAGACTCGCACTTTGAGTTCAGTGGAGGTCACGTATATCATCAACTTCGACTAACGGCTACAAATAGTCTCCCCTGCAGTGCGCGAAGACATGCATACGGACGTCCGATCACTGCGCGAACCAGCGTCCTCTCACATCCTCGTCGGACCCGGCCCGCCTCCAAACCCGTACTTTGCCGTCAACTGTGCGAACTGGTCCTCGTAGTAGTTTCTCCGCGCCCGCTCCGCCTCGCGCTCCGCCTCCTTCGCCCGCCTCTCCTCTGACTGCGGCGTCGGCTGTGGTGCAGAGGCGCGCGGGGGTGAAGAGGGCGAGGGCGAGGCTGAGCTCGAGCCGAGCGCGCGCTTGAGCCAAGAAGCCGATTTTGACTGCGAATGCGACTGCGACTTGGGCGAGGGGCGGGAGGGGGCGGGCGCGGAGGCCTGGAAGCCGTATTGCGTCTGGAGCGCGCCGAATGCGGACTCGTAGTCCTTTGCTTTGGGCGTGGGGGTGGTGGAAACCGCGGTGGAAGTGCTCGCGACGGAGAGGGAGGAGGGTGAGGATGGGATGGAGGCGGTTGTGGTGCTTGTGGGCATCGTGGTGATAGTGGTGGGATTGTTTCCGGAATGGCGGAAGGGTGAGGGTGTTGGGGCTATGAACGCTCGAGCGCGGTTTGAGACGTTGGGTTGGTGAGGAAGAGGACTGGGAGGCATGCCAGCTTTATACGACTCTGCGCGCGTGCTCGAGTGCTGTGCATGTGAACCTACGTTCGCTGACGAACACGAAAAGATGGTGTTGGTGATAGGACATGGTTCGCAGCGATGGTACGGCGAGGATGCGGACTGCGGGAGCGCAGCGTGACTCAGCTGCGCACCAATAGCTTGGAGGATGCCTCGCGCGCGACACCTGCGCACCAGCGTTAGCACACTATGAACTGGGGAGGTGGAAGGAGTCATCGCGGTCTCTCGATCTGCCGCAGTAGTCGCTCCGCGCTCCGACATCGGGCCCGGTGGCCGCGGAGGCCGGGCCCCGAGTCCGAGGCCGGCCGGCGCCGGTTAGCGCTTCAGCACTGACCAGCGTGCGGTGTGCACCGCGCACTCTTCCTCTCTTCTCCTCCTCGAATCTCAAGCAGTGCGCGCCCCATCTCTCGAAAACTCACACTGCCTCACGCGCGTTGGTGTAATGAACGTGCTTCTTCGCCAAGACTCTCCGCAAGTCTCGCAGACGTCTGGTCACTCGCCGATGCACATTGACAAAGTGCGATTAGGACAGCGTCCTCTCATGGACAGTGTGGCATGGTGCATAAGCATAAACGGTCATATTAGTGGGTGAGTTCTTTCGCATTGGACAGGCCCTGAGAGCCTTGGTCTGTTTTGGCCTTGTCGGGAAGAAGTACTGGCAGTGCAAAGCTTGTAAGCCCAGCGTCCTCCGCCTCGCCATTTCCGCGCGGAATCGTCCCCATCGATTTTCCAAAGTGGGACACATCGACACCACGTTCTCCACGCGGCGCGGCACGACACCTGCTGCATAGTGGGCTCGCCGTGATGTTGCGGCAGACAGGCCGCACGGCGCACGCCATGCACGAGATACATACCCTGGTCTCACGTCTTCAGACGCTCCATTGCTCACAATAAGATACCAGATGGATGAGACGTACAACTTCTGGGCCACGAGCATCCTCCGAGCCGATGCTAAGTTTAGCGAACGTTCGGTCGGTGACTCGGCGGACACCGTCTTTCAGAGTTTCCGACAAGCACTCGCACCGCCCCGAAGAAGACCTCGGGGCCTTTCCGATCAACACGCCTCACAGCATCCGGAAGCTCCTCAGTTGCATCTAACACGATCGCTCGCGACATGCCGTTACACCTACGGCACAACGTGATCTCGGTGCCGCGAACTGTCAAGCGAGTCATCCGTCCTGAGGGTGCACAGCTGTATGCAGGGTTCTTGCGATGAGTGCGCAGTGACCCTGCAACTGCAGGCGCCGCGCGGAGTCAATCCTGGTGCATGGTGGACGGGGTGCATCTGCGCTCAGTATAAGTTCGAGTGACGCACCTCGCCCAGCCGCCTCACCAACTACTCGCCACAACCACGCATACCCCTTCAACAGCCTCTGCACCTCCCACGCAGCCTCCTCCTACTTCTGTGCCCACCATTCCGGTCCTCATCCCTCTCGCAACCACCACCCAGACCACCGCATCCGCAATGTCCGCAACCACCACCCAGACTGCCTTCCCATCCTCTCCGTCCCTCGCATCGCTCGCGAGCACCTCCACCGCCGTCTCCACCACCCCTCTTCGCGGCCCAAAATCGAAGGACTACGAGTCCGCGTTCGGCACCCTCCAATCGCAGTACGGCCTCGCGTCCCCGACGCCCTCCCCTCCCACGCCGCCCCGCTCAAAATCCCCCTCGTGGCTGAAGCGCGCGCTTGGTGCACCGTCGCGGTCAAGCCCCGCGCGCAAGTCGAAACCCGCGCCGCCGCCGATGACGGAGGAGGAGCGAAGGAAGGACGTGGCGCGGCGGGCGCGCGAGGCCGAGTTCGCGAAGTTCACGGCCAAGTACGGGTTCAGCGGCGGGGCGTGAGGTCGCGGTCGAGGTGCTCTTCTCGGACACAGTGTTTTGGCGTTACTTCACCCTCACCTTTACTTTACTCTCGTCGCAGCACTTGGTAATGCTCGCTCCCCTTCTATGGTATGGTGGACATATTCTATCAGAAGGCAGGATGGCAGTCGGCGACACTGCGACGACTCTGTAATCCTAGTACTGCATAGATAGCCAGTTTATAATACCCCGCACGCTGCTGGACTTTTAAGTACCGCCTCCCATGCGCTTCGTTGTAACTTGGGACCAGATTCTCACACTCCCTCAGGCTGTAGCGGATGGTATAACCTCAAGCTTCGTCCCGCTCACTTTCACCACCGAGATCCTGCGAGCCCATCCGGGATATCGAATCCCCTCCACAACGCCCTTGAGCACCTCGACCTGGTTCGGCACCAACTTCCCATCCGCGAGCCATACCCCAACGCGCGCAGGAGACTGCGCGCCGAGCTCCGCCGTCTGCGGGACGATAAATGACCCCACGGCACGCGAGACGACAATACCCTCACGTCCGGTCCCTGAGCTCATTCGCGCGCGGGTTCCGAACGTTTTTGTGGCCCGCTCGGCGTGCTCCCCGCTTACCCCCACACGTAACGGCACTTCTCCGAGTAGATGTCTACAGAGACACAAGTTAGCCGCTGCATAAAATCAGAGCTCAGACATCTGTTCACCGTCAAGATCGGACATGGAAAACGCCTCGTTCTGCACGAGCCGCAGCGCCCGCTCCCCGTCCTCGCGCCAGAGCTCGACCAGAGACCGCGACGCGTCGCCGTCGCCACGCTCGACGCGCCACCACTGCGTGGACCGCAAGCCCTCCACCTTGCGCCACCCGTCCGACACGCCCACGACGCGCAGTGTGGGGATCGCCGCGGCGAGCTTCTCGGGGAACGCGGCGAGCGCGCGGATGCGCTGGCGCTCCGCCTCCCCTGGCTTCCGGTAGGACGATTCTGAGTCCGCCTCCAGATGGACGCAGACGAGCGGGAGCCGCGCGAGTTCCGCCACGAGCGCATCCTGGCGTGCGGGGGACGCTCGGTGAGCGAGGGGCGTGCTCGACGCAGACGGCGCACGACGTACCGAGGGAGAATCCAACTCACCCCCTTAACCCGGCGCCTAAATGGCTCGATTTGGTAGTCTTAGTAATGCAGGTGTTCTTTCGATGGAATCTAACGCCCGAAATGGGCCGAGTACGGAGGAGTGGAGCGAAGAGGTGCGTGATTTGAGGAGGAGGAGGAGTTTACGGGAGCGATAGGCCGTTCTCGCGAGTGGGCCACAACGCTAGCGCCCTCGCGCACCACCGCGCGACGGGCAGCGCGAGTCCGAGCGCACCGCTGCGAGCACCGCGCGCGCGTGGCGATATACGTGCACCACGGATCTAAACTCCTCGCGCACGACGAGTCCCGTGGAATGGCCTCTGCACCTGGTGCGAGGGTATGTCCAATGTTCAAGTCCTGACAGAAGGTTTGGCATGATCCCTCGCACGCGAGCACAATGCGCAGTGGGGGTGCACACAGAGACATCGCCACGACTGCGCGGCGCTCACGGTGGTGCGCGCTGCCCGTCGCGCGGTGGTGCGCGAGGGCGCTAGCGCTCATGTGGCCCGCTCCAAGACGCTCCTGCGCGAGAACGGCCTATCGATATTGGAACAGTTGTACTTGCGGGGCGGCGTGGGATACGCAAATAACTCGGTGGGTTTCGGTCAGCCATAAGTAGGTGGCTATCTGCGTGCGAGGCGCAGAAAGACTCACGTCAGCGGCGGGAGGCATGGCTGCTGGTTCCTGGGCCCACGGCCCGTGTGTGGGTCTGTATGGCGTTGCTACACTCCGATTGCGGGAGTGACAGAATCCTGCAAGTACTGTCACACAATGTAAAAAAAGCGAGTGTAATATGGGACACTGACTCGTTCATCGGACAGCCGGGACATGCCGTGTACTCGCGCGGGGCACACATGAATAAAACGAGGGACAGACAGAAAATTCACTTCCGGATGTACAACCAGTGGCAACAATTGAAAAAAAGAAAACACATACACCAGGATTCGAACCATGAGCCCTCCACAATTCTTACACTGACTACAGCATCATAGACAGCTAGAGTACATCGCCATATAACCCAAGGCATTTTAAATACAATATGTAGACAATGCGCACATAAAGAAGCGTCCCAAAACGACAGGAAGCCTTTGGAAGCTGCCGCCGCCGCCGCCACATCGCGCGCCCCATCTTCCTTGCGCCTTGTCCTTTCGGTTGCGTTAAGGGGGTGAGTTGGAATTTCGTACCGAGGGCGCCCATGTCAGCGGCCACTGCTCGCTCTCGGTACTGCGGTCGTCGAATGCTTCTACGTGGAGCACGAGCGCACGCAGGTGCGGCGCGGCCGCGGCGACCTCTTTCCAGAGACTTCCCGTGGGGTCCGACGGCCCGGCGCCCCACACCACCGCTATTTCCAGGTGGAAGGAGCGCGGATTGAGCACGTCGAGGATGCGCATCAGTTGTGACGAGGCGTCGTCCTTCGCGAACGACATGCCGTCGTTCGTGAACGACATGCCGTCATTCGTGAACTCCCATAGCTTTGCGAATCGAACGTGTGCCGCGCGCAAGGCCCATTGCTCCAGCAACGAGACAATGGAGGCTCTGGTCGCTGGGCGCAGGACCGTGAGGGTGAGTCGAGGGATCGGCGACGGGCGCCATCTCGGTCGGGATCCGTGAGGGTTCCCTCGGAAAGGATAGTCGGCACCAAGGTCCAGGGAAGTGAGGTTTGGACAGAGGTAAATGAGATCTGTCGCAGGTTTGGTGACGTTGTAGAGGGTGAGCTGCTGGATGGAGGTGAATGGCGGGTAGCTGGCGATGTCGACGGCGGTGGTCGGCTTCAGGAACTCTAGCTTTAGATCATGCAGGCGAGGGAAGGATCTGATGACGGAGATGATGGAGGGGAGGTCGACGCAAGCGTTTGTTTTTCCTCTATAGGCTAGACTGAGGCTTGTGAGATTGGGAGAGGGGATGCTTTGGATCGTCGGCAGCATTTCGTCCTCGATCCAGTTGCAAGAGAGTGTCCGGAGCTCGCGCAGTTCTGCGAGAGCGATAGAAAGACGCGGGTCGTCATAGAGGAGAGACATATGGATTATTTCGAGCGAACGGATGTTCTTGGTTGCGAACAAGACATCGGGAAATGTACGTGGCTTGTCGAAGTCGAGATGGATCACTATCTCACGGACATGATGAGCGTTGGTGCGGAGATTGTCATGCCACCAGGACACGAAGAACTCCCAATCTATCGGAAGAACTGTCCAGAGTGTTGGAGAGGAAACCATATGGAAGTGTTTGCAAGTGAGCGACAAGGCGCAGAGATCTCGCTTCTTGAGATGGGAGAGGATGATGAGCAGAACATCGTCGTTGAGACGATCTATGAGAGGTTCCATGGCCAGTGGGATCTAGAATAATTAAATTAGCACGTTGGCATGAGTGATATTCGCAAGACGGCACTTGCCCTGGAGTGGAGAGACGGTTGGACAAGCGTGCGAAGTCGTTCTCGTCGTGGTACGTGACGAACCAGGACCAGAGGCAGCGAGGCCCGCTGCGGCTTATCGGCGCCCGGAGATTAGATTAGATGGTGTCCCCCTAGCCGCTTGGCAAGAGGATTCTTCGGCGGGGGCTTCGCAAGTCCATGAACAGAAATTGCATGCAGCGAGTGTCAGAAACCACGAGAGCACCCTCCCATCCGCGCTTGAGAGGGAGAGGACGAAGGGCTCTGCTCAACTACACGGCGCATCCTTGGCACCAGTGGAGAAGCCACGCTGTGTCCCAACTTCATACATCACGAGGAAGCATTGAAAGAGGCCTCGCACACTTGCAGTGGAGGACACGTATCTCGTCGACTTCGAAGAACGGCTACAAACAGTCTCGTCGTATAGGAACACCACGCCTATCACCCTGTGGTCGGGCGAAGCCTGCCTCACATCCTCGTCGGACACGCCCCGCGCACTTCGCCTTCAGCTGCGCGTCGGCTGTGGCGCAGAGGCGCGCGGCGGTGAGGAGCACAAGGGTGCTGAACTTTCTTCGAAACACTCCTAGCGTTACGGACCTGTGATCCAGGACGCTGACGCGCTCCGAACGCTTGGATATCCGGCGTCTCCTAATGGGGCTCCAGGAGAAACTTGCGGAAGCCGTGCCTCCGCTGCACCGTAGTAGATGTGACGAAGACGCTTCAAAGGAGACACACGCGCTGGCAGGACGACCCGCGGAGCAGGGTGTGATGCCAGGGGCAAGGTGCGCGGAATAAGCCGCGACGTGGTGGCAAATCGACGGTGGAGGTTCGGCTCCATTGTGTCGGTGACGGTGCTGGAGGCTGAAGACCCGACGCTTTTCCGGCCAGGTTCCGGTACGAGTCCTGAGGCCTCAGGCCTGAGGTCGAGAAGTAGAGAGAATTCAAGTGGCACAACCTGAGCCAACACTTGCTTGATCAGCATTAAGCGCGCTTACCAACACGGGCGTCCCCGGCGTCTATCCCTTTTGTCTCCTGACTCTCTCAACTGATTGGCGACTGGCAAGTGTTCTTAAACACACAAGTGCAGATTCTGAGCTCGATTATCACTTTAGGGGCCTCCGAATTGTGCACGGCTAGGGCCACCCTCACTCCATCGCGAGTCCACGACTTCCTCAGGTAAGTCCCCGCAGTCTCCTAAATATCTTCGTCTTCTCACACCTGCCTAGACCGGCGCAGTAATCCATGCATTCGCGATTCATTTCTTAACACGCGGCTCACAAATCTAAATGCCGCCGTCCTCAGTGGTCTGTCGGCTCAACGAAGATATTGTGCACAACATCGTCTCCTATCTCCCAGGATACGCCGCAGTGCAACTCGCCCACACATGCAAGTTCATGTATGCGCTTTGTTCTCCCAGATTCACCATCAAGATCTCAAGTCGAACCCAACTCACTGGACGCCATTACGACATCTGTCAGCTACGCACCCGCAGCGCGGTTTACATACACCACCTGAAAATCAACCTCGAACCACCTACTACGATACACAAACAGTACCTGCATACCATTGGCGATATTCTCACTGCGACGAAGGATCTGCGAAACTTGGAATTTCAGGTTTGCGATGCTAGCTTCATACTCCACCCACCAGCCGCTCGTGCCCTCGCTCAGATGCAAGAGTTGCGATCTATGTCTTGCCGTCCAGTTAGCCCTGGCGTCCTGTCGATCATCAAGTCTATCCCTTCACGCAATCTCGTCATGCTCGATATCTGGCACGGATTTCAGTTGCCACACGATTTCTCTCCTCTTTTGTCCACCATTGAGGCCTTCCCGAAGCTCTCTACACTCGCACTGAACTACTTCCTGCCAGGCCCGACTCCTCTCGACACCACCCGGCCATCGTTCTCGTCCATCCTGCACATCACGTTGCGCGGCTGTTCGGTAACCTCCACGGACCTCGTCTACCTCTGCCCCAACCTCGAGTCCTTGAACCTCTCTCTCGACCACGTAGACCGCTCTGTGGCAGGTCACATGGACCCCCGCCCAAGATGGCCCAAGCTCTCCCGCCTCACCATAACCGTCGCCCACACGACGAGGTGGGGCGGTGGATTCACCACGCTCGGCGCCGCCGAGGTGCAGACCGTGCTCGTCAAGCTGCTCGAGCGCCGTGCGAGCGCCGTCTCGCGTCTCGAGCTCGCCGCGGGCGAGTGGGAGCTCACCCACGACGGCGTCACCGCCGTCGACGCCGACGCGTCGCGCCGCCTCACGCGCCTCCTCGCCGCGCTGCAGCCGCGCGCGCTCACCCTCCCGGTGCACGCCGGCTTCCACATCCCGGACAGGAGGCTCGACGGCCGGATGTGGACCGAGGTCGCGCGGGTGCTTCCGCGCCTGCGCGCTCTGACGCTGCGCCGCGTCGGAGCGGACGACTGGGAGCTCCCGGTGAGCCCGTCTGGCGCGGAGCTCTCACGCCATCACCTCGCTGATGCCGGTCTCGCAGGACGCGCTGCCAGCGGCGCTGGCGCGACTCCCACTCCGCTGCCTGTTCGTCGACGCCAGCCCCGTGGACCGTTCGGTGAGCAGCAGGTACGGCTCGCCCCGCATGGAGCTGGGGCGCGTCAGAGCGTTGGACGCGCTCCCCGCGAAGCTGCTTGCCGCGCTCCCGAAGATGCGAGTGCTGGGGATCACGGGGACGGCGGCGCTGCCGGACGCCGTGGTGGACACCAGCGAAAAATGGGGTCTGGAGGATCTGAGGGAATGGAGGAAGGGGCACGGCGAGCGGAACACGCGGTGGTGGCGCGTCGACGGCGAAGGGGCGGAGCGGAAGTTGGTTGAACTCTGGCGCGAGTACGGGGAGCAAGCGCAGAAGCTGGTAGAAAACGCCGAGAAGTACCGCGTCGCGGACCTGGCCGGTGAGTACATCGGACGCCGGGTTGGGTAATTTCCGAGTACGCTCTGAGCTGACCTGGTTCCACAGAGATATACTTGGACAAGTGCCGCTACGAGCCCTAAGCAAGGAAGGAACGAGCACGAATCACACGTACGCTACTTTGATGAGAAGGGGATATGTAAATTAGTGCCAGTTTTGAGTCATATAGTTGAATCCGCGTTTGTGCTCCCGCACGCGATAGTTCTAGCGCCACGCCGCGCATAGCGCCGCGAAAGCTAGCTAAGGTGTCACTAACGTGAGGGAAAGCGGGCGCGGCGAGGCACGGGGCCGAGGACTACAAACCGCCGAGCCAGACAGTGAGTCTTCGCGGGCGAGGCGGTCGCGAGGCGGGCGAGCAGCGGAGCCACCCACGCGGGCTCAGTCGCGCAGCTCCCACCTTTTCGTCAACACTCGCGAGAGAAGCCCCTCCCACACACGCGCGCGCGCGCGCGCGCCTTGGTCACGCGACAATCAGGAAGCCATTACGGGGAAGAAACGGACGTGCCATAGCGTATCCTTCAACTCAGTGGACACGAATACAACTAAATGAGCCAGCGGCTTCAATGTCGATCTCCATAAATATCGTCCGTATATAATCGTATGTGCATGTCTTATATTCAGGGCTCATACCGACACCTGTCCAAGTATATAGCTGCGTAAGCGCAGAGTCAGCGTCCAACCCGAGCACCCAGGACTTCGATAAGCTCACCGTCGAGATCTGCCGCGATGCCGTCCTCCTCAGAGTCTTCGACGATCTTCTGCGCTTGTTCTCCGTACTCGCGCCAGAGCTCGACCAATATTCGCTCCTCACCTACACCATCCACCCGCCACCATCGCGTATTCCGCTCGCCGTGGTCGTTCCTCCACTCATCCAGCTCCTCCAGACATGCTTCCGCCTTAAGATTCTTGAACGCATCTGCAGGTAGCGCGGCCGTTCCTTTGAACCCCAGTACGCGCATCTCCGTGAGCGCCGGAACCAGCTTCGTGGGGAGCGCATCCAAAGCTTTCACGCGCTCGAGTTCACGGCGGTCCGAACCCGGTTCCTTCGGATCGTCGACCGGGCTGGTGTCGATGAAGAGGCAGCGGAGCGAGAGCTGCGCGAGCGCGGCCGGCAGCGTTTCCTGTAGGCAGAGCCGGAGCGTCGATGTCAGCGCGGACGCCTGACTGACAACGTTGCCCGGATGGACTCACCGGAGGGACCCAGCTGAGGCGCGGGGCGCAGCGTAGCGTCAGCGCGCGCAGGCATGGGAGCGCGCGCGCGACCTCGGTCCACATCCAGCCGTCGAGCCTCTTTTCCGGGGTCTGCACGCCGGTGGCATGCACCGGGAGCGTGAGCGCGCGGGGCTGGAGCGCGGCGAGGAGGCGCGCGAGGCGGCCCATCGTGTCGGCGTCGACGGCGGTGACGCCGTCGCGGGTGAACTCCCACTCGCCGGCGAGCTCGAGGCGCGAGACGGCGCTCGCGCGGCGCTCGAGCAGCTCGACGAAGACGGTCTGCAGCTGCGCGTCGTCGAGTGCTTCGACGCCTCTGTACCATCTCCTCGCGCGGCCCTGGATGGCCACGGTGAGGCGGGAGACCTTGGGCCATCTCGGTTGGGGTTCCATGTGGCCTTGCGTGAAGTTCCACCCGTAGCTTGGGGAGAGGTCGATGGTGTCGAGGTTGGGGCAGAGGTAGAGGATGTCCGTAGCGGCGACGGACACGTTTTCGAGGATGATATGCCGAATGGATGGAAGCGATGTTCGGGTAGCATCGAGAGAGGTCGGTTGTGGGACGAAATTACTCAGGGTGAGGGTGACGAGCTTGGGGAACGATCTGAGTACTGAGAGCAGAGGAGGAAACTGAGGGTCCCAGTTGACATCGTACCAAAGATAGAGGTTGGCGAGGTTAGGCGAGGGGATGTGTTGGATCATTGGAAGTATGCCGTCGAGGAAGATTGGAGAATAACGGAGTGCTCGCAGATCCTTCATTTGAGTGAGAGCGTGCACGATCGAGGGATACCCCACCCCACCTGGAGGGATCACGATGGAAAGACTCAGCGTACGAAGGTTCTTGGTGGTCCTCAGGATGTCGCACACTGCCTTGATGTCTTCGTCTCTACTATGCGACATCAGAGCCAACTCAAGGTCTTGCAAGCATGACGCGGAGGAAGAACCAGGCCGGCAGATCGCCTCAGCCCTCCGAGACAGTTGGTGTTGATCCCAGTAAGATATCTTCACATTGAAGCTTGGGCAGGAGAGCGCGTACATGAACTTGCATGCACGAGCGAGTTGTACTACGTCGTATCCTGGGAGGTAAGAGAGGACGGCTAGGAGGATGTCTTCGTTCAGACGGTGAACAATCGAAGAGGACATCGTGACAACTGCAGGGTCCGATGAGTCAAGGATCGCATGAAAATGTGGTAGATGGATGCTGACCGGAGTTGATGGATGAAGGCAAGAGGTTGGATTTCTCGCCTTTGTGTATGCCGTTAGGGGCGACTGGGATGGATCTGAGTCACATCCGCTCCGCGCTGTCTGCTCCTCCGGCGTCCGTGCCCTACAAGGTCCTGATGCCCATTGCCGGATTGCGCTCCGCGCCCATGCCGCCGCCACGGTGAGTGGCTCGGACATACACATGGATCAGTGCTGTTACGAGGCCTCAGCGCAGAGAGGACACGGGTATGAACGTTCACGTTCAGCACGCGTGGTGAGATCGTAGAATATGGTGGACATGACATGAGGACAGTACATGTGCGATGCGGCGACATACAAAGCGTGCGGATGCGGCTGGCAGCAAAGCGACAGGTGCGCGATGGTTTTACCCCTCCTGGGAGCACCCCTGCAAGCAGGCACGGAGTCAAACGCACACGCCTCGGCACGGTGACTGCCTCCCGCTTCTGCGCCCAGGACGACTTCGTGCCGACGTGCAGGCTGATCAACGCAAAGGGGGGCGATGCGCGAGCTTGAGACACCATGGCACGGCGAGAGCGCCATTTGGGGTGTAAAGAGAGACAGGACGATGGCCTCGTTCCCAAGGAACATTGCAACATGGAGTGAACACCGACGGGGGCGTTGTGCGACAACTGGTGGAGAAGGGAAAACGGCAAACTCCATGGTATGAAGACGTACAAGTAGCCACGCGTCGGACTTGTGCGACCGGTTCGCGACATCGACATGCTCCTCCAATCAACCCCGACGTTCCGTTCATCTCATCGCCCCTGCTGGGCCACCCAAATGTCCCCCGATGTTGAGGTTTGCCGAACTTGTGTCGATTTTCGCATGCAAATAGACAATGTCAGGATGGGTGGCAAGCGGAAGGGAGCGGTAGGAGGTTGAGAAAGACGATGGTGATGGCGAGAGACAGGCCGCGGCGCCGACGAGAGTGCGCGCGCGCTCACCGCGACCGCAGTGGCGCACGATTCTGGACTGGAATCAACTTGGGCTCGCCTAAGTAGGGATCAACTGCCTCGTTATCTTCCTCTTCACGATGTCCAAATGCTTGTTTACTTTGGAAAATCGTAGGTGAACCAACGCATGTGCGTCGTGAAAGAATCACACAGCCTGAAGTCGATAGCTGAACACGTTACTATGGGCCCGGAGTAGTCAACGATGTCCGGCGTGTTATACAGTTAATGCGGTAGTATATTACAGAGACTACATCCAAACTGATAATACTGTCTGATGATGTCTATCATGGGCGGTCATTCGTTAAGCGTAACGTGTATCATCGAGTTCGTTCATGTTGACTTTGTGCGGGGAGTCGTGTCGTTGAGTGTCTGCCACGCCTGCTGCGCGTCCTCCGCGTCCTCGAAGAGCATCTGCAGGAGCTCCGTCTCCTCCTCCGTCAGCCCATCCACCTTCCAGTCCGTATCCGAGAATGGTACCGTTCTGCCCGCCAGGCACTTTTCCGCGACGATCCCCTTCCATCGCTGCCACACCGGCGTGTCGTTCGGGATGAGGTCCCCAAGGATTTTGTGCGGGTTCAGCACCGGCCGGTCGCACTGCAGCGCGAGGCACGCAAACACGACCATCGCCGTCCGCGACGGGAGCTCGATCTTGCGCACCGCGCCCGGCGCGATCTTGAGCACGCGCTCGAACAGCAGCTCCGTCTGCACGTCCTCGCAGTCGATGCTCGACAGGTACGTGTTGTACGCCCACGAGACGACGATCGACGCGACGAACATGAGCCCGCCGAAGAGCGTGCCCTGCGGGACGAGGAGGAGCTGCCCGAGGAACTGCGCGGTGAGCAGCACCGAGCACCACCCGATCGGCGCGAACGCCGGCGCGCCCGCGTACTCGAGCCGGAAGCCGCCCCGCGTGAGCGCGCCGACGGCGGCCTCGGGCCCGCGCACGACGAGCGTCGCGTAGCCGTCGAGCAGGACGCCGTCGCCGGGCGGCGCGCCGCGCGCGGGCGTCGGGTGCGTGAACTCGAGCGTGCCCGCGCCGATGACGAGGCTCGCGACGCCGCCCGCGACGATGCCGAGCGCGATGCTCGCGAAGCACCACCAGTCGGCGAGGAGCGCGCAGACGACCGCCGCAGCGACGCTGGCGCCTATCGGGAGGAGCGCGAGGTAGCCGTGCGCGCCGGTGGTCTTGCCGGGGTGGAACGTCGTGGGAGGCACGTGGGCGAGGTCGACGAGCGTGACGGCGGCGGGGGTTGTGCGGCGGCCGCGCACGGACGCGATGGGCGCGAGGTCGCGGGCGCGGCGGGCGAGGAGGTACGCGGGGTGACCAGTGCTAGGGAGGTTCGAACCAGAGCGGGCGGCGAGGAAGGCAGGACCGGGCTTTCCGTCGAGACCGAAGAGTGCCGCGGGCTCGCACTTGGGTCCGGGAAACAGGCCGTCCCAGAGGCGAGAGTTGGCGAGTTGACCGTACCGCTTCGCGATCTCGTAGCTCCCGGGGGAGTTGTACCAACCGCTCCAGCGGCGGAGGGCGTAGAGGTGGACGGTGGCCATCCCAGAGACGGCGGTATCGCCTCCGAAGAAGCCTGCGACGCTGAGGGAGCTGAAGGTGAAGGAGGAGTGGGAGATCGGCGGCTGGAGGACTGGGTCGGAGCGCAAGGCAAGGTCGACGAGGTGGGAAATGGCGGGCATGGTGGGGTGTGGCGCGGGGAGCGAAGTTCAAATGTTCGCCACCAGGGGCCTTTATAGTCACAGTACACTCGATGCAGTCAAATTCACCAGGTCTGCGTACAAAGGACATCCGCGCTCGCTTCTCCTGTCCGCGCCCGAGAAGCTAAAAGCCTTTCTCGAACCAACCGGATCTGCAGACCGGATCTTCCTGTTGTACGAACACGCACTTGTCTCCGTGTGGTCGTACGAATTTCATTGAAAGGAGCGCCAATCACACGTGTGCCCAGCGTGTGGGCTGCAAAGAGCTGCGAAGAAACTGCGAAGATCAGAATCACAACCACACAGGCGTCCGGCGGAGTTGTCCCGGACAAGAATTTGCGTGCCTCGTGCACTGAAAGTCGGACGCACCGTCAACGTTGTCAATGGCGAGGGGAGCACGTGTGATAATTTCCGATGCCGCCGGAAGGCTTTCAAGTTGAGCGGTACGTCGAGGCAGTCTGGGAGATATTGCTTCAGCGATTGGGATCATTGGAAGAAAGTCATGAACCACGATCTGATTGACACTCCCTGCTTGGAACAACTTGATGCTATGTAAGTCTACACTTCTTGCCAAACTTCTTGACCGTCCGTCGGCGTGGCATGGAGCGCTACTCCGAGTCGATGCATTTGAAAAACGTTCTCACAAGTGGGCACATCAATGTCGAGGCAACATATTGCGCGGAGTCGTTACTGGGAGTGCATCCTGCCCGATGTCGGAGCGTGTATAACATGTTGATTCTCGAGGCTTGAAAGTTTCCAATTGATCGAAGCATGAAGAGCTCGTCAAAGGCGACTAGCGCTCTGCGATGGACTACTCACATCTATCGGCGCCTGAACATTTGAAACTGGGCCGGCCTTTGCCGGTTTCGGAGCGGTCTGTCACTGTTCTGGCGCACTCGACAGCACTACTCAGCACTCAGCACTTGGACAAGGCTGAATACTAGCCAGCATGGCCGGACTCCTGCTTTCACTCAACGAGGATGTCCTCTTTCTCGTCTTCTCCCACCTGGATCCACCTGACGCACTCGCGACGGCATGCTGCTCCAAGCAAACACATCGACTCGCCATATCCCGCGTCTTCTCCAAGGTCGACGGGAACCAACGCAGCTTCGAGTATGGGACGACGCGGCACTATATACGCCAAATAAATCAGTACTTTTGCAGTCGCGAAAAAGTCTCACATCTTCCCCGCGCCTTCCACCTCTGCTACTTCTCCATCGACGTTTTCCTGCAATACTATTACAAGCCCGACGACTCACGGCTCATTACAGAAATCCTCATTCAAGCCCCCAACATCCGCGTTCTACATTTGCGCCGCTTTCAGACGTTCGTCGATGAAGACCCGCGGCTTATCCAGGCCATCTGCGCAATGTCCAACCTTGAAGATCTCTCCCTCATCGGCATGCGTGAGGGGGCGATCCCCTCCCTTCTAGGCCTTTCATCGCATAGATGGCTTAAAAAATTATACATTTCAATCGGTAAAGCTTTTGATCCAAATCCTGTTGACTGTGGCGATCTCTTCACTATTCTCGCCACCCTCAAAGCCCTTCACACGCTCACTCTCTGGCTTCACACAACACATCCTCCCTCGAAGACGACCGAAATACCCTCAGTCCGCAATCTCTACCTTTCCTGTCAAGGCGGAATGTCTGCCAACATCCTTGCCATGTTCCCTCGCCTCGATACTTTATCCATCACAGACACCTCCATCGCCCATCCTCTCGACGGCGGGTCTGTCCTCGCTCAGAAGAACGACAACTGGCCGACGCTCCGAAGCTTGACATGCAACTCTCGCATCGCCATTCCTCGCAAGATGTCCCAGACCATCGGGCGCATCAGCAAGTTGGTTCTCGGACAATACCACGACATCAAAAAAACCCGTTGCGTTCTCTCGCTCATCGAGCTCCTTCAAGCCGTGCGGCCCGTCGCGCTCGAGCTCACTGTCAGCCACCGGCTCTCCTCCGCCCAGGCAGAATTCGCGTGGAAGAAGATCTGCCGCGCGGTGCCCCAGCTTCGATCTCTCCACGTTATCACGTGGCCGTCTGCGCTCGACAGCCAGTCCAGCCTCATGACATGCATAGTGAGCTTGTCGAGTCGACTGATGCGCGTTCCTTTCTGACCGCGCCGCGCAGTTTCCGCTACTCGCGCACGCCGCGGCTCTGCCCCTGCTCTACCTCGGTCTCACCCTCGTGCCGACAGAGGAAGAATACCGCTGCGCCCGGTTCAACGTCGCCCGGGCACGCAGAAGGCAATTGAAACGACTGAGGGCTCTGTGGCCGCTTTCACGCGCCGTAGCAGCGGCGATTCCGACACTCCGCGTCCTTCGGCTAGGCCCTTGGATGCCGAAGCTCTTCACCTTCGACGAACTATGTCGCGGCGCAAAAGCTGGGGATGTACCGCGCCCGATCTTCGACGAACTAAAGCGCGAGGCCGAAGAGGGACACGAGAGCGAGGACCTGGCTAGGCTGCGGAAGCTGCGGAGCGTGTATCGTAGGGTTGAACGGTGGTGGTGGATCGAGAACGAGCATGCGTACGAAGACGCGGATGGTGAAACAGGCCAGGACACGGACAATGAAGATCAGAATGAGGACGATGAAGAATGCATGCACGGAGACGAGGGAGGAGACGAGGACGAAGATAACGATGAAGACGAGGACTCTAGCGACGACGAGGACTCTAGCGACGACGAGGACTATGGATACGACGACGACGGAGATGACGACGACGACGACGACGGAGGTGACGAGGGCGATGAAGAATATGAACGTGAGGACGAGGAAGACGCCGGGGTATGGCTGAGGGAGATCTGGAGAGAGGACGGTGAACGCGCACTTGACATCATTGAGGATGCGTCGCTGGATCCGAAGACGAGTCTCGAAGGTGAGCACTGATCTCAAGATGCGTATCCAGCTTGCGGACTGACCCCGCCCCCTCAGAATTCTTCTCAGACAGCTGTCTTTACGAATATTGATCAGCTCGATTGGCATAATACACGCTTCATATCTATGTTCTCCCACCCCTCAGCCCGTAGCGGATGGTATCACCACAAGCTTCGTCCCGCGCACCTTCCCCGCCGAGATCCTCGCGAGCCCATCCGGGATCCCCTCCAAACCGCCCTCGAGCACCTCAACCTGGTTCGGCACCAGCGTCCCATCCGCGAGCCATCCCCCAACGCGCGCGAGAACCTGCGCTCCGAGCGCTGCCGTCTGCGGGATGACAGATGAGCCCGCGGCGCGCGAGACGACGATCCCCTCATGTCCGGTCTCCCTCATTCGTGCGGCGACGGCGGGGTCGCCGGTGATGCTGACGGTGACGTACCCGCCGCGCCCCGCGTTTTCGAGGGCGGAGTACGCGAGCATCTGCGTGACGGGGAGCCCGATCGTGTCGAAGGCGAGGGACACGGGACGCGGGAGCGCGGCGAGGATGTCGGCGTCGGGGAGGGCGCGGTCGAGGACGTGCTTCGCGCCGAGGGACCCGAGCCAGTCGGCGTGTTTGAGGGAGGTGGTTGTGACGATGGTTGAGAAGCCGTTCATCCGCAGGGCTTGGATGGCTAGGCGAGAGGGAGATCATTGAGGTATCGGACAGACGGAAGCCGAGGGGTACGGACCGTACTGCCCGACGGAGGAAGATCCGCCGACGACGAATGCGACGTTACCGGCACCGGCGGGAGGACCGCCCTCCTCCCACGGAGCGGGGAGATTCAGGAGGTGGGCCATGTATGCGACACCTCGGGCGACACCTCGGTCCGTTGTGGGGCATCCAGAGGGCCCATTTTTCTGCCTGTCCATCAAACATATAAGTATGGCACGAACTAGTAAACTTGATTTAAATCCGTGGTGGCGGAAGTTGAGCAACTTGGGTTAGTCGACGCGGCTTGCCTCTTACCATTATCCAGGTCTTGTCCACCTTCCACCTCCCTCTTGTCATTCGCTCTCGCCCCTACCCTCATCTTCTCTTGTCACTCTTTGCAATGCTCATGCTTTACAACAGTCAGGAGTTTGATGCTCGCCATCCCTTCGCTTGAAGACCGCAAGATATACGGAAAGTCGGGAGCGGAGAGAGGACGGACTTGAAAGCTTGGGTGGTCAGGGGAAAAGGGGCGTGTAAATGCTCTGGGTCGTCATGAGTCAGAGTCTAGAGATGGTCACGCAGCACTGCAGGTCATGTGTACGTGTCGTTATGCACCTTCGTATCCGAGCATCCCTCTGCCGTTTTCCCAACCTTCAACGTCCAACGACCCATTGCTCTCGTCATGCCTCGACTCTTACTGTCGCTCAACGAGGATGTTCTCTTTATGATATTCTCCTTATTCACAGCACCAGAAGCCCTTGCCGTTGCCTGCTGCTCCAGGATTGCCTATCGCCTCGCTATTCCCCATCTCTTTTTCAAGATTTGTGCGAATGGAAAGAGTCCTCCCATCGACGATCAGCCTCGACCGGTCACGATCTGCTCGTTGTTGCTCAGCTGCGAGCCGGTCTCCCAGGTCCCTCGAGTCCACTACCTCCGTCACTTCTCCATCCATGACGCGCGACTCTGGCCACAGGAGGTCTCTCCGCTCCTCGCCAATGTACTGCTCAAAGCAGTCAACCTCAGGTGTCTTCTCGTTGATAACCTCGAGCGATTCATTCAACAAGAACCCCGTTTCGGCCAGGCGATCGGCGCCATGTCTCGACTTGAGGAGCTAGCTCTCCTCGGGATGGGGACTGGCGCGGCCACCTATCTCCCTATCATGCTCCATAGCCGCAAGCTCACCCAATTACGCCTGGAATTCCCTCAAGGCAGCTTCGATCTCGACTTCATCCTCTCCACGCTCGCCTCCGTCCGATCCTTGGACACTCTCAGGCTGTCTCTCCCCTATATATTCTATGTACCAGAGACGACTTCCGTGGACTTCAAGCCGCCATCGGTCCCTCACCTGCGTCTCTACTGCTCACCTTCGCTTTACTACTCCGTGGCCTCCCGCTTCCCCGCCCTAGTCACCTTCCACGCAATGACGTGCTTCAAAAGCAACATCGCTTCCGGGCCCGTCGTTGCACCAGTCGGTCGCCGTTGGCCTGCCCTCCGGAGGTTAACCTTTAGTTCACGCGCGTTCGTTCCTTCGAAGTTTGTTCAGAACACGGAGAACGTCCCGAAGGTGGCGATCAGATCGCCCGTGTCCAGTGGCAGCGTTTTTGGAAATTTCATCCCTCTCCTCCAAGTTGCGCGCCCAGTCGCGCTCGAGCTCGAGACCAGCAGCGCCACTCCTTCCCCGGAGGACATGTCACTGTGGGCGGACCTCTGTCGCGCCGCACCCCAGCTGCGCTCTCTTCGCGTCCTGATGCAGTTGAGACACTTGCAAACGAATTTCGACGACTTCGTGGTGAGCGTCCGACTCCGCCCCTCCCGTTTCGCGTTGTTGTCTCACACACCTGCTGTGCACAGACACCGCTGCTCGATGCTCTCTCATCCATCGCTCTCCTCCACCTGTCTCTCTTGCTTCGGTTCTGTCCAGACAAAGTACAACCCGTGGAAATGGAACGGATCACCGCCGCGCGCACGGGGGAGCTACGCCGCCTCGACACTCTGCACGCGCTACCGCCCGTGATTGCAAACAGACTCCCGACGCTTCTCGTACTCCGCCTGGAGCCCTTCTCACCCTCGCTGCTCACTGTGAGCGAGGTGATGCGTGGGTGGAATATGGCATCGATTCGGCCCGACTTGACGGACCTGATGGACGCGGAGGCGCGAGGAACGGACGCCTCCCCCGAGCTGTCGAAATTACGGGCTCTGCGAAACGAATGCATCCGTGACCAACGCTGGTGGTGGATCGGGGAGGACACCAGCGGCCACCGGAGACCGGACGAGATGTGGAGAGAAGACGGGAGACGGGCGCGTACGATTATCAGCAGCTCGAATTTCGATGCACAGACGAGTCTCGCAGGTGAGCCGTGTCTCGGGTCTTTTGGATGCTTGAGCTGATTAGGGGCCTTAGGATTTTTCACCGAAAATATTCGCTATGAGTCCTAGGTCTCTTCAATAACGTACCCAAGTCGACACCGACACCGACAAACCCCTCACCGCTGCTGACGACTCGTGGCCCTCAGTAATCAACACGCTCTCGTCCTGCTTCGCTCCGCTCACCTCCACCTCCTCCGGCCCCGCCTCGATGCCCTTCACCCCCTGGCAGCAGCTCCGTCCTCGCCAACTTGATCTTCCCGTCCTCCAGCCACCCCGTCCTGCGCGTATACGCCCCGACCCACAAGCGCCTTACTGATGGGGACGTGGAACGACCTGAACCGATGAACGAACTTCTTTTCGTCCTCTGGCACGACGCGATTGTCGAGCCACGGCGCGCAGGGGAACACGCACGCGGGCGCCCCGCCGCGCACGAACGGGAGCGACACCGGCGTCGGCTGTGCGTCGGACGCAAACGGGACGTCCCCCTCGACCGCGGGCGACGGGAAGATCGCGAGGACGACATTCAGCTTCGAGAAGCAAGTCAAGTCCTCCTGCGGCGAACGGGCGGGCAAGGCTCGGAATTAAACGCCCGCTGCCCGAAGCCGGTTCGATTCGAGTTGAACTAGTCTCGCAAAAATACAGCATCACATCGTTTATCGCACATGAGGACTAGTCCTCGGAAGATTTACAACACGCGTGCCACCCACTTCGTACCACTGACAGCGCCGTTCTTCATCTTCTCGAGCGCGGCCGGGATCTCCTGAAGGCTGTCCGCGACCAAGTCCACCCTGTTGGGCTATGGGAGCACATATCGATCAGCGATGATAGCTCCGAAGCAACGACAGCGAAGAGCACGTACGATGATGAGGCCTTCCTTCAGCCAGCTACTAAGATGCTTCCACAGCTCGAGGCCGAGCTCAATGCTCTCGGGCACCGTGAGCGTCGCATACGGCCGTCCAACACGTTTCCGGTCGTTGAGTTTGATCCTCTCATCCAGTTCCTTCGAGAAAGGCTCGACAATGACGAGCGCGCCGTCGTCGGCAACCAGATCGTACGCGAGATGGAGGGTTTCCTTGGTCGAGATGGCGTCGTACGCGTACGGAACCAACGCGCCGTTCGTGATCTTCTTGACCGCGATGGCGAGTTCTTCGCTGGGGAGGTTGCGGTCTAGGACGTGCGTAGCGCCGAGGGACTTCAACCACGATTCATGCTTTAGCGAGGCAGTGGTGATAATCGTGGAGAACCCGTTCAGACGGGACATCTGTATGGCTAGGAGAGACTGTCGTTAGGAGACGGATCAAAGCTACAGGGGAACGGGCATACCGTACTGGCCGACGCAAGAGGCGCCACCTATGACGAGAGCGGGCTGACCGGCGTACTTGGTTCTTCCTCCCTCTTCCCACAGCGCAGTAAGTCCGACGCCCCTCGGAGCCGTTCCCCAGATACCAGAGACGACAGTCGCGATCCCGACCGGGATCGTGGCACCCTGCTCAAGAGTGAAGCTTTCAGGGAGCTGCAGCAGAGGATGTCAGCTGCTAAGTTCTCTACCGGAACTGCGAAAAAGGTGCTCGCCTCGGCGACGTACGCTCCGGGGCATACGCAGTACTCTTTGAATGTCGGCCTTGCGCCCTCGAAGCCACCAGGGAAGAGTCTATGGAGCCCATAAAGAAGTCAGTCACATGCCGTGAGCTCGATCTATCAGCCGGACTCACACTCGGTCACCCTTCTTGACATGCTTGACGTCCACGCCGACCTCCACAACTATGCCCGAGCCCTCGAGCCCGCCCGTGAAAGGATAGACGAGGAAAGGCGGTGCGTATGACTGGGAGAGCCAATCCGAGGGGTTGAGACCAGCAAAGGAGACCTTGACAAGGACATCCGTCGGCCCAACAGAAGCAATGTCGACGTTCTCGACGACCCTCCAGGGGGCTTTGGCAGTCTCGGAGACAAGAGCTTTCTGGACGGCCATGACCGAGTGCTGTGTGTGAGGTTTGAGCCCGGTGGGGTGTCGGGGTGTTGCTGAATATAGCCACTCACCACGACCTTTTATACAATTCGTTCGATGCTTGTAGGTGGGGTCTGGTAGCGCCCACTAGCCGGGGTCTAGGCGCCGGAGGGCCGCGCAGCTATCTGTGTCTCTATCTCTTGATCTCGTCTAATCTAGTCACGTGCATGTATCTCAGAACAATCGCCCGTTGATTGCTCAACCACGATCGACATTTGCTCTTCGTCCCGCGGCGTAAGTACACTGGCCACAGCGCTGCAGTGAAGTGTCCAGACATGTTCATGCAGGTGAGGATGGATACTGACAAGGCGTCAGCAGATACATCAAAATGCCGAACCCCAACACTGCCTCCGGACGTGGGCGAGCTTCGAATCAGCACGCGGTTTCCGCGCCTGGCGTCGTGACTCACGGCGCACTCCCACCGACCACCGCCCCTCTCCCATCTCTAAGTAGGCGAACGAGGCCGTAGCGGCGTGGGCATGCTCGTTGACAGGAGCTAAACACAGCGAGGTGGGACATACTACAAGTCCGAAGTCGGCGAGAGAACCGGAATCCCATGCACAAGCTTCGGGCCGAGGGGCAACGTGGTGTGGCTGTGATGAACCAAGGGGACTTGTGAGAGAAAGCCGAGTCAGAATGCAACAAAGTCAGAGTAAACCCGTATAATGCGGTGCCGCCGGGCAGTGCACATCCTTTTACATATGACCACACCCATGTGCAGGACGCTGAGAGCATGCCGTAAAGGCATTCATGCCTTAAGACGATAATCACTGCGCTCGCGCGTCCCATGCACAGGTGTAACGTACGGCGCTCCGAAGAGCTCGGTGGTCCGCGTGTACACTCGCCACCGGCTGCACAATTTCATACAGCGGGACAGGACAGACACTCACCGACAGATTTCCATGTATGTATCCCGGGGCTGGTCCGATCGGCACAGGATATTAGACCACTAGGGTCGTGGACGTCTACAGGATGTAAGCGATGAGGCTGGTCTCCAGTGGAGAAAAACGGACCTGCGACCGTAACCGCACTCTTTGCTCTGTGTCCATGCAGCTCCTCTGCATTAATGAAGCTTGCACTCCACACCCCTCCCTCCTCTTCCTCGCGTTTTTGGGGGTAATGACTTCTGGCAATTCAACGATGCTTTGCCCATGTCCATAACAGTGTCGGCGTCTTCACGTTGGAGGGGCCGTAGGACCTCGAGACCGATACCAATGTGGCCCGTGAAGCTCAGTCTGTGGGACGTGGAGGGGAGAGGAGAACTCGGAACACGGCAAGTCGAGTGTTGGCAAGAGCAACTCGCACTGCGCCGGCCCGCTCAGCCCGACGACCGGACGCGTACCCCCGGGACTCCATTCCCAACGTGCGCTCGTGGCAAACCTGGGGGCCACTGCAGCAGTACGCTATCCTCCCCGTATGCGTCCTGGGCCTCTCTACCATGTAGACTACAGTACACACCGCCCACCATAGGGCTCCGCCCTCGCGGGCGATAAATGGGATACAAACAAACAAACAAGGACACTTATTTGACCACGCACGCCACTCTATAATTCGAGAACTTGGAACTCTACTGAGAATGGCACCTCTGGGGCCAAGGGTCCCCAGAGGGGGTGTATATTCGGCCTTTCGCTAACAGCGGAGGGTGTCCCAGTGAAGGTGTAGTGGGGATCCGAACCGAGACGATCGGTGGACAACGATCACGACAGCTCTTCAAAGCGAGCCGAATCCATCTCCGACGTTTTGCTGCTGTGGCGGAGGACGTTGAGGTACGTCAGGATCTCCGCCTCGAAGGTCGAAACTCTGACGTAGTTGTGCGTCACTCTACAGGAAGACGCGGATGAGAAGGCAAGAATAAAGCGATGATCGCAGGATACGAACTTGCAGTTGAGCTCAATCCCAGGGACACTCAGTTGAGGCCACGGTCCGGGACTTGGAGAGTCTTCCGTTGACCAGTAACCCCAGGGACTGGGAGCCTCCCCCGTAGGTAATAGTGGCAGTTGATAGAAATACACTTGCGCAGGGGTATCTGTGCCGAATCAGCGACTCGATCGGATGTTCGGCAGCGGTGCACCAACCTGAACCGGGAGAATCGAAGCTTTTCTTGCCGTTCAACTCTTCCGACGCATAGAGTGTCGACGAGGTATCCGAATCTGCGTCACCACTTTCTAATCTGTCGGCCGCTGCGTAGTGAAATATCTCTTCGACTACCGACTTTGAGTCAACGAACGTCCGCGCCATGGATGAAACACTTACAAACAACGACCTGATGGAGCTCAAGGCCGTGCTCACGTGCGATATCCTCCGCGTGGTTCCAGAAGAAATCGTGATACTCGGAGTCATCGGGGAGTGTCCGTACGACCGCGATCTCCTCCACTGGATCCTCGAAGTCATCCTCGTCCGGATACAACGTGAAAACATGCCTGTGATTAGGAATGAGTACCAGCCCCAATGTACGCCCAGAGATACTGACCGGACAACCTCGTTAGACCATGGATAGTCGTGTGCAGGGCACCAGTCGCAGTCTTGCTTGCGATCGAGGAAGAATGTCGATATCTTACCGGTAGGCTTGATGCGGTCGTAGATATGACCGAGCCTGACGAAGACCTCGACGTCACCATCCCGCCGGATGTAGCCGTAATCGCCCCAGCTCGCGGTTATGTTGCTTTGGAATTGATGCGACGCCCAGATCTTAGCCAAGGTCGTACGGAGATGTGGTTCGATATTTGGATGCGAAGTGCGCTTTGAAGAGCGCAGTGGTCTCAGAGCAGATAGCAGAGAGGCCGCGTGCGCTTCGATGTCTTCATCTTCCGCATAATCTAGTTCGAGCTGTGAGGGATATCACCCTCGGAGCAGCACGACTATTCACCTCTACCTGGCGATACTGCACCGCGGTCCTACGGATCATTAGAATAAGCCCTCGTGTTTAGGAAGGTTGGCGTACCTCATCGTAAAGCTTCCTCAGATGATATTGGAAACATCCGAGATTGGCGTTACTGAAGTCGGCGGCGTCAACAACCAGGCGACCTTCGTCATTCAACATGATAGAAGGTAAACAATCTCGATGGCTGTGGCACTGGTGAAGGCAGCGGTAAGACGACGTCTGCTGAACAAAGTTTGAGACGTACATGGTCGCTTAAGGGTAGTCCTGTATCTTGAATGTACCTAAACGCGTTCTATACAAGCGATGACCACTTAGCCATAGTATGGTGCTGTACCGTTCGGATAGTTCAATCACCTGATAGTCCACGACCTCATAAAACCTCAGATACGAACGAATAGACTTCGACGACAGATGATGCTTACATGCTGAAGCCACAGTAGAAGGCGGTCGATGATGTCCTTCCCTTCAAACTGACGCATCAGTGGCATCGTACCTGCCAGACTGGTGATTATCGAATTCAGCACAGGCTTTCAAAGAAGCTTACCTGTCTCCAAAACGTAAAATCGCTCGTTGAGAGAGGGGTGGGAATGACCGATAACTTGAGTGATCATTGGATGTTGTCTAACAGTCGATGGTGTCAATCTCATGCGCACATCGAGCAAGAAGATGGAAACGCACACGTTTGGGTGGTATTTCACCAGGGCACAGATATCGAGCTATGGTGTTTCAGTAGAAAGTACATCATCGCCATAAGTACTTGAGATGAAGACGTACCTGAGGCTGACGCTTGATTGTGCGAATGACAATCGCACGCCCATCCCACTTCCCATCCCACTCCTCCCCCACCTCGAAACTTCCAATCCAATACTTCCCCCGCACCTTCGTCTTCTGGATATCGCTCCAGCGGAAGAGTCGCAGCTGCGATGGTTCATGTCGACAACGCTGATCTCGAGGACTGGTCAAATATTTACGCACCTGTGATCGATCGTCGTACAGCGATTGCCGCTCGAACTTCATCCGCAGCGCTATCAAACAGGCGGTCTGCTTGTATGTCAGAAAAAGCTCTTCCCGTAGAATGACGACGCTTACGTCGAAGGATCGCCACGCAGTGTCGAGCTCGCTCATATAGTCGTCTAAAGTTTCTGCGATCGACGACTGGTGCAAGAAGCGGTTTAGGCGGCTCTTCTTGACGTGCTTGTCCACCTCTCGGACTATTCGAGGGAGCAGCCTGCGCAACGACACGTCAGCCTGAGAGCACAGTTCAACAGCTCGTAATCACGTACATTTGAAGTTCAGTGAGGCTCACCCTCAGTGGTCCGTCGATCGCCGCGGGGTCATAGTCTATTGCGTTTTCGATGTGTATTGACAGCTCCGCCGCACGCACCGCGAGGCGCGTGTAACGTAGTGACGTCGTCGACATGTTCTGTGATGAGGGGAGCGAAGGTTGAACATAACATACGAGGGAATGAGGCAGGAAAAATATGACTCACATCTATCGTTCTCGCCAGACCGAGCGCACAGTTGACGATCACCCCAAAGCAAGGAACGGCGGACACGAGGCTTGAGGTAGTTGAGATGAGCTCTAGCGTCGCGATGACCGCCGCTAGGCCATCGCGCCCTCCCACAGAGCCAACTGCGGACGTGAAGGCAGAGACGCGCGATTGAGGCATTCGTTCACAAGACGTGCGTACCTAAGGTTGCATGAGTGGTGGTCCAAGTCAGAATCAGAGGTTTGGCGGCACTAAATCGGGTGGTGGGAACTGTTCGCATGACCCGCGCTTGTTCGCGCCTCGTGCCCGAGGGCGGTGCACTACATCAATCGCCGACGAGCGAGCACCGGCGACAACAGTAGAAGAAGAGCTGGATATACAAGTGGCTGGACCAATTACCGTCATACAGCATGTGTAAGTTAAACACCACATCGAGCCCTGGACACAGTTCACCGGGCCGCGGGCTGCTCCACTGACGGAACCTCTTCCTGCGGAAGAGCGACGTCGGCGTTGATGTCCGATACCTGCTGCTGCCACATGCTGTAGTACAGCCCACCCTCCCGCATGAGCTGCTCGTGCGAGCCTTGCTCGACCACTTGACCCTCTTTAAGGACGAGGATAAGATCTGAAGTGACACGTCAGCCAGGCTCGGGCGACCACCAGAGAAGAAGCGCAAGATACGCACCGGCCTCGACGACAGTGCGCAAGCGATGCGCAATGAAGATACTTGTGCGAGACTTGTCCTGGAGGAGGGCGTTGATGTTTCGCATAAGCTCCGTTTCCGTGTGTGCGTCCAGTGCTGACGTCTACAGAGGCACGGTGAGCATCTCGCGTCTCTTAGAAGTCCAGGGGGAAACACTCACGGCCTCATCGAAGAACAGAATGGGAGGGTCTTTCAAGAGCACCCGTGCCACCGCCAACCGCTGTTTCTCGCCGCCCGACAGCATCAGCCCCCTCTCCCCCACTTTCGTGGCATACTTGTCCGGCAACCGCATGATCGCGTCGTGTACCCGAGCCTGCTTCGCAACCTCAACGACCTCCTCGTCGGTGGCGTCCAAGCGCCCGTATCGGATGTTATGCATTACGTCGGAATGGAATAGGGGCGTATCTTGGGGAACGACACCGACGGCGGCGCGGAGGCTTTGGAGACGCACGTCGCGGACGTCCTGACCATCGACACGAATCGAGCCGGAGGAGGGTTCGTAGAAGCGGAAGAGGAGACGGAACACCGTGGATTTGCCGCAACCTGAAGGCCCGACAAGCGCGACCTTCTTACCCGCGTGGATCGTGAACGAGATACCGCGGAAGATGGGGCGTTCGGGATGGTAGCCGAAATGGACGTTGTCAAACGTGATGGAACCACCGCGCAGGTCAAGGGTGGTCGCGGTTGCCTTGTCCTGTGAGCATGCGAGAAGTGAGAGAGGGATAACAAAGCTAGTTTTAGGGTACGCACCTTCGGAGGCTGATTATTCGATGTGATATTGAACAAAACCTCCATATCCAGTAGGCTTTGACGCATCTCACGGTAGATAGTGCCAAGGAAGTTCAAGGGCAGAGATAGCTGGAAGACAAGCTGATTGACCATGACGAGGTCCCCCACAGTCATGGTACCTGGAGGATCGTTCAATTCGGGTTTAATGCATTCGATACAACTACGAACCGTTGACAACCCCTGTGCAGCGAAGAACATCATCGCCGTCAAAGCCGACGAGAAGATGACGTTCTGTCCTGAGTTTAGCAAGGCCAGCGAAGTCGCAATCTTGATCGATGCCTTCTCGTATGCGGAAAGATGCTTGTCGTACTGTGCGATTTCATGGCTCTCGTTGTTAAAATGCTGAAAGCATGCATGAGAGGGGGCTCATCGTGGAAAAAAAAATCGCAAAAAGTACCTTAACGGCCTCATAATTGATCAATGAATCTGTAGCGACCGTAGCGGCTTTATTGTCCGCGGAGTTCGCTTCTCGACGAAATCGTGTTCTGAGAACAAAATAAGCGTACTGACGGTGCCCAGTCACGAAAGCAACCTACCTCCACGATGTCGTCCGAACAGTGAACCACGTATAAGCAGCCATAGTAACAACGGTAATCGCAGCAAAGTTCCAGCCAAAGTTGTATGACTGTAGAGCTATCAGGACGAGATTTTGGAGTTCTGGAGGGCGACTTACCAGAATCCCGCATACAAGAGATATCTCCAGCGCGGTTGGCACCAATCGGAACACAATTGATTGGAGAATGAACGTAATTCCTCTAAAAACACCGTGAGCCTCTGCCGGCTGGGACAAGACGGACACACAGCGAGAGAGGGAGGGGAGGGGACGATGGGAGAGGAGGACACCGCCCAAACGCATCCGGGCACAGAAGCCACACAGACAAAAGCACTCACTTCGTTCCCCGATCTATAGCCCGTGTTAATCCTCCGGTATGTCGGGCCAGATGGAACTTGAGATCCAGGTTGAGCAGATGTTCGAAAGTCTCCCGCGCGACCTTGCGGACCGCATGCTGCCCCACGCTCGCAAATGTTGCGTTGAGCAGCTCACCGAACAACGTGGCACCTATTCGCGCGGCTCCGTCTTCAGGCACAACGCGTTAGTCGTTGCACATCCTCAAACAAACGCATATACTCACAGCCCACAACGAGTGACCCGACCACGACCCAGACGGTCGAACCTGCCGTAATGTCGAGGTTCAGAGTGTCAATGATCTGCTTGAAAATCAAAGGCACCTGGACATTGAGGACCTGAACGAGATCCAGTTGGCGCGTTGTTCAGCGCGACAATGTGGCATAAGACCCACCTTGCCTCCCACCAGCAGCCCCACCCCCAGTACGACGCGCGCCCGCGTCTTGTAGTCGTCCTTTGGCCACAAGTTACGCGTAAGCCGCTTGATGATATGCCAATCCCTGCTGCGCTGCTCTGACTGTGTTATGTGCACTGCGTCTCCGCCCAGGTCTTGTCGCGTGGGTGTAGCATTGGTCGGCGGCGAAGGCAGCCGAGCATTACGGGCTTCGGCGTGGATGGGGCAGGAGTATTTTGTCGCCGACAATGTGTTGCATTGAACGCTCTTCGGGGGGCAGGGGTTCCCTTTAGCCTCGCAGGGTGTAGAGGGCGAAGTAGTGAGCGTGTGGAGACGGGAGCGAAGGCAAAAGAAACTGAAGGGCTGGCCAGAAACTGGCGACAGACGAAGGCGTTCATCTAAAGAGAAGTCTCCAGGCAGAATCGGGCATGAGGAAGGGGTGGGTGTTGGGCAGAGTC